>NC_079351.1:7763885-7902314 GCF_029582105.1 Oenanthe melanoleuca
AGGATGAGCTGCTCTCACACAAACTCTGCCTGGGAAAGCTGAAGTCCCTCTGTGCTGTGTCACCTCATCATACCTGCTCCCACATGGACAAGGTGAATGCACAGCTCCTGACACAACAAGGCAAAACAAGATGAAAAAGGGAAAAAGAGATGTCTTAGAAACCAAAAGGGAAAAACACTTAAAGCAAGTATGATGATAGAGATATAAGTTTTTGTTAAGATGTTTATTCTTTTAGAAGATTTCAGAATACACAAACCCATAATTTCCTTCCTCTACATTTTTAAATTTGCTGAGTGAGCTCATTGAACATTCAAGCTGTTGTCTTCAAGTTTTCTAAATACCATTCTATTTAAAGGCACTGTGAATAGGGAATTCAATTTATCAAATGAATGAAAGAAGAATTCTTAGCAGGAACCCTGGTGAGCTAATCAAGAGTCACAATAAAATGTCAGGGGTCCTGGAATTCTCGGCAGGAGGTTAACACCAAATTTGATCTGAGTCAAGGAAGACAAAACACACTATAGACTAATAAACTGTACTCAAAGTTGTGCACTGAAAATTTGGGAAAGTTTAAACACAAATGAAGAAAATCTACTTGGTTAGTGCACTTTATACACTCCTAGTATTTCATTACAAAAAATAAAAAAAACACTGTTCACCATAATCATGTAATTTAACTTAAAGAAAATACTTTTTGAAGCTTTAAATACATTTTGAAGCTTCCAAGTCTTTGTTCCACTGTTTCTTCAGCTGTGAGGATGTTTTGAAAATTAAGATGGCAACATAATTTGAGTAAGATAATAAACAATTACTCTGTACCTATCTTTAGGCTGGAAACTGGATTCAGTTAAAGATATATCCTATCATCTAAAATTAAGGAAACAGCATAATCCATGCTAGCAACTTTCCTTCCACAAACCTACCACAGTTTAAAAGATTAGCCCTGCAGAGCTGAAAGGGTAATCCTTAAAACTTGATGAACTTAATGGAAATAAACTTCTCTGTTCCTCTACTCCACTTTCCATAGTAAAAGCATAAATTAGAATATCACACCCAGCATCAGAATGGCCACCATCCATTTTTCAACTTAGCAAATGAATAGCAGCTCCATGGGGGAGGAGAGACAGGGTGGGGGGAGAGATGGAGAAAGGAAATAGCCATAAATGATCTTCCAGGACAGGAAAACTAGTTGCAGTAAATACCACTTTGGAAATCAATTTATGGTCAATTATGATCTTAGTAATAACTATTTTATGCCTTCATTTAGTGCATGAAACGCCCAGGGGAGCAAATATTCTCAGAAATATATCCAATATGTCTCCAAGTATGTTATCTGATCAGTTGATGCAGACAGAATTCCAGAAAAAAAAGCTCTTGCTTGTCTGGATGCTGACTGAGGGACTGGGGGTGGGGCAGGAGAGAAGCCCAATTTCAGTGCACTTGGACTATCAGTGTTTTAACACCATCCAGATAAAAATTATTATATCTATCACTTTGGGTTGTTGGCTTCAAAAGCAACAAGTTTTGTCATCACTGCAGGATTTCACCTAGAAATTCGTGAAGTACATTTCATTCTCACAAATGTAAGAAAAAATTAAAGTTGAGGGTCTTTTTTTTTTAGGCAAATCACTATGCAAACATCCATCCACTAAGCCAACCATTGCTTTATTCAATTATTATATGTAAATGTGGCAGAGTATAAAGACTGACATCTCTAATGCACTGTTGGTGTAATGAGACTTACTCAGACCATTCTTTTCTCAAGTGAAGGAGTTGAGTTCTATGAGATTGATTAGAAGAATAGAAATAGTAAAAATTACACATTCACCAAGCTCCACTAAGTCCCAGATAATAAATCTTTCACCTGAAACAGTGCTATTTATACAGAGACTCGGCTCCTTAACAGCAGCAGTTCTATTCCTGTGAGAGACCAAATTTAGCTCCACACCTGGATCAGACATATATTTTATTATGATCATACTAGAAAACATTAAATAGCATTTAGTTTGCTACCACTAGGCTCTCCTCCTTCCTTATCAGAGGATGCTGCATCTTCCATACTAATTTATTTTTGAAAGACGTAAGATAAACATACACTTCATTATAGTTTACATGAGCAAAGAGAAACCAAATAATTTCATAGGCAGGAAGATGTGAACAGCACACATATGCCAACAGGTTATTTTTAACTAAATGCAATTTTTTCAGCATCACAAAACAAGAATGAGGTACAGTGCTGGGCACTTACTGCATTCTAGTCACGACAGCATAGGGAGATAAGGATGATTAGATTTGCAGAGATGGACATCTTTTGTACAAGAAAGAATTTCAAGCTGTACCACCCATTTCAAAACTGACAATGTGGTAAAAATTCAGACAACACAAACACTGGAAGCAATTCTCTTCTGTTAAGTAAGTTTGTACACTTGGTAAGTGTGATTAAAAACACTGAGTGAAGAGAGCTGCAGATGGACAGCATGGTGTTAGCAGAGGGATAATGAGGAATCCTACTCCTGCTTTTGGTAATATACTTGTATAAAGAGACTTGATTTACACACACCCCCTGCACTAGGTTGTGCTACTGAAGTTTTTAGCCTCATATTTCATGTGCAGGATCATCCTCAAGGCTACTGTGTAGATATACAGGGAGTTCAAGCAAAAACATTACAGACACTACCAAGACCACCTTCTGTAGTCTATCAATGACCTTGTAGGAGCACAGGAAAATGAGAGTCTGCACATTATGCATGTGTACAGCTGATTTTTTTTTCCCTTGGCATTCTCCCTGAACTGCTCCTTTTTTCTAGAATGGTTTGTGTTAAAGCACTGGGCTGATGCTCTTTTGTTTACCAGTAACCAGCTACTGTTTAAAAACAAGGATCCCCATTGTCAGCACCAATGAATGACACGAGCATCGGCCATGAAAACACTTTGGAATTCTGAAGAACTAAAAGACCTGAGAGTTGGAGGCTTGAGCAGGACTGAAATCAGACTGACATAACACAGATATCTGGCTGAGCTTAAAATAGACTTGGCAGAAGTCAGCCTGGACTAACAATCGATCTGTGGATGTACTGACCACCCAGAATGTATCCAAGCCACAGCAAGCACTCCCTATCCCTCCACCAAAACAAACAGCTCTCCCCTTCCCTTCAGGAAGCCTTGGAAATGCAGGATGAGAGAGAAAATTGTAAACTCTGTGCATACAGAACACAGGAAGGAAAGAAAGGAATAGGAAGGAAAACAGCACATCTGAGAAATATCAGGTAATGCCATTCTAAGAGACTCCTCTTGGGTAACAAAGACAGCACCACCATCCCTTCAGAAAATCAGCATGGGAAAACATGCACAGACCCCAGGAACAAGAACCTGGGAGGAGAGAAGTGAGCAGAAGAATGGATCCCCCTCTGAAAACACCCATGGGCAGCCACTAAACACAGGCCAGGGTGGTTGTTTTCCTTGTGGTGGAAGGGGGGGTGGCTGTTAGCTTTTCCTAAATGAGCTGGTATACAATATAGCTGGTAACTGCATGATAACTATTTTGAGATATATAAACATATTTTTCTCTGGGGCTTAATTACCACAAAGGATGCCAACCGATTTGATAAGTCAATTTTTCTCTCAAATAAAAAAAATACCAAAAAAAAAAACCAACCTGAAAAGCCTCCTTGTCTAGCAATGCAGAGCTTAGAAACCAGCCCAAACATCCAAAGAATAAATATTAGGTATTTTCAATACAAAGCAATAAGGAATTGTTATCATTTCTCATAACCAAGCTCCTAAAACACAGGAGTTTGGGAGTGAAATCTAAGTAAATGCACATCTAGTTTGCAATTTTTTAAATGGCTGTACATTTCAAACCCCAGAAAAAGCAGGCTGCAGATAGCTGTTTATTACAAATGACTTCCACCTCCTCCACAGCCCTCAAAGGCAAACTATAAAGCTGTGTGCAAAGCCAGACAATCTGGGCACCCAGCCATAAACCATCACTGCTGCAGCACAGATAACTGTTCTCGCTCTCAGCCATCCTTGGCTGCAAACCCACGGGGAAGAGCTCCAGAAACCAAACCTCAGGACTGTCAGGGCTTCTAATATTTTATGAACTTGTATTACAACTTAACGTTCAAGACCTCAGTGCTGAAAAATTACAGCGCTGATTCACACCCAAGGTTGAGACCAAAACTCGCTCGGATTTGCCTGGTACCCTGAACCTCGAGATGCAGGAACAGCCAGTTATTTTACAGCTGCCTTCAGTGACAGAAGCCTTTTTATTGGGAGGAAAAGAGAGACATGCTACTCTTCAAAAAAAAAGACAAAAGAATCAGATGCATGTTTCAGAGTGCTGCATTTTCCACCATCTTTGACACGACCTCAAAGAGCACAGTGACTGTTCTGTGCAAGAACAGGCAGTTTCTTCATTACCAAATCCTGACATTTTCATCTTGGGCGGGAGATTTTAAAACACAGTAGTGACAAGGTAGGAAGGTGCACAAATGAAGTTTCAGAAAACACAGTTGTAACTGTATTTGGGAACCCACAGTGAAGTTAACCATGATTAAGTAATGATAAAATAAGCCTAAGTGCATCTACTTTTGGCATAAGATGCACAACTTAGCCATGCTTTCAGCTGACAATTTTCCTAACTAGCACAGATTCCTAAAGAGAGATTAAATAAGACTTTGATTCCTCGGCTTTCATACATTAAGAATAACCATCTTTCATTTTACCAACAGCATTTGCCAATGAAGAGACGGCGCAGAGCACATAGATCATTTAGTAATGCAATTTACTGTCACTTCTAGATCATCTCTCCCCATTCAATAAAGTATACTTCTCTTCCAAACACTATTTGCCCTGGCTGATATCTTCATAATACAGCTGAAAACCCCAAGCCATTATCACTAGAAGGCATCAGCTGATCCTAAATTGGCTAGACTGCAGCGTCACAGGCATTTAAGAGGTTTCCTTATCATTCATCTTTAATACTGAGGGATCGACACACTCCTACCTGCAGCTTCTAGGCCAAGGGGAAACCTTCTAATGGTATTACCATTATCTTGTAATCTGAATTTTAAACCATTAAAACAATAGCACTTTTGTGTTGCAGGCCTCTACTGTAACCAAAGATGATACATTTTTCATCAGTTGTCATGTTTAAAGGCTTACATAAAGCACTGATTTTTTAAAAAAAGCAGAAATATGCACTCTGCCTTGAAGCTGCTGAACCTTCAAAGAGAAGCAGCACTGGAACAAGGCACTTAAATTTAAGTCATCAAGCGAGACCATTTGTTTTACCCAGGAAAGGTTTGGTCATTTTATTTTAAATCTGCAGTTCTTTTAGTCAATACGATCTGGCAATTCTTTCCAAATGAAAGCCTCTTTTTACTGAAGCAGGGGATGGCTCCACCCCTGACCTCCTCCTTCAGCTTGTTTTGGAAAGGGGCCAGATGACAGCATTTGGAAAAGCGCATGTTTATCTCGGCGAGGCCAGCTGCTAAGTTAACATATTACCCGTTCCCACATCCCCCGCTCTTGGTTAAGTCTTCACAGCTAAAACTGAAAGTAAACGCTGCCATTGGGCTTTTAATAAATGTAACACGAAAGAGAAAAGGAGTCTCCATGGCAGGGAGCATCTGAACGGGCTGCAGAAGTGGAGGTCATTTTGAGTGAACAGCAGGCAGTGACTCTGTCAATAAAATTCCTGGCCTTTCTGAATGAAGTGAAAGAAAAACTGAAAAATAAACGGTTTTATTTCTAGACGAATTTAAAGCTGTGCTTTTGGTAAGCCTGCAACTCAGCAACAGTTTGCTCCACTACACAAGGAGATTATATGTCCCTGCTTGACAAAACCTTTCACTTTATCTTGTTTTGTTGTTGGTCCATACTTGGCAAGGTATGGAACATTGGAGCTTTGAGAACTTCAACAAAGAATTAAAAGTAGTCTTATGCCCAATTATGTTTTTCTCATTTTAAGGAAATTCCGTCTCATTATTTTCCAAGTCTTAAAAACCTCTTTCAAGCAAAAGGAATACAGAATTACCTTACTTCCCTCAAACATCAGTGAAAGATCTCAACTCACCAAAAGCATAGTGTGTTATCTTATTAGAAAAGACAAATCCTGGAAAAGAAACCAGAAATTAAGGCGGAGGTGGGGTTTTCATGGATCCCAGCAAGGTCCAGCAGGCTTTGCAATGAGCAAACCCATCCACTCACAGGTGATCAGACACAGATTTTGGAGGAAGCCAAGAAGCCATGGCTGAGGGTGAACCTCAAGTCCCCAGATGGTTTTTAGCCCAAGGGCAACGTCCCAGAGCAAACTCCACTCTGCTGTGGCCAGCGGGGAAATGGCACAGCCCAAGGCTGCCCACAAGGACATTCCCAGGCACTGGGACTGATGCCGTGCACACTGACAGCTCCAAAATAATCCATGTGCTGGAAGGCTGATGTACAGCACACACAAACCATCCGTGTAACACAACAGTCCGAGTCTGATGGATACCCTGACTTAAACCTGTCAATATGGGAATCCACACATAAAACAGAAACATTAATATATCCTAAATATATCCAGAAGAGCTCTCAATGAAAAAGTCTGTCTTGTTTCTTTCACTGCTACAACAAAACCTTTAGACAAAAGTACAAAATATTGCCTAAAATACAGCCCCTACTGATATCCATCCCTCTCACCCTGGAGCAAGTTCTGGCTGCAGCAGTTTTCCCTGTGGCAGCACCTGTTCTCCGGGGGCTGGACTGTAATGAACCTTCCTCATCTCAGGAAGCCAGGCAGATCATTTCAGTCAGAAATGATCCGTTCCCCTTTGAAGATAAGGATAAAGCCACACAAGGCATTATTACACTACTGCTGGTGCCCTTAAGCACTCATTTTCCCTAAAAAATAAAAAAGTTCAAATTAATCTGATTTACTACAGCTTTTTTCACAGAAGAGTCCCGGGCTCAGAAGCAGCTAGGTTAGGTTATCCACCAGCCGGGGCTCCTGCAATCTCACCCAAAAAGCTCCACAGTGCTTCCCAGGGCAGCCCAGCCTGCACAGGCTGCAGCAGTTTCCTCACTGGGCTATCCAGGGCTCACACCGATGCTCTCACGTTCGGGAAAGAATTCCAGAAGCCAGAGCAGGGACGCCAGCGCATCCGGGGGCTGTTCCTAGCACACCATTTTGAGCTCACAAATAACACACAGGAGCAGCCAGCCAGACATCCCAGGGATTCCTGAACCCGAGGAACCGCGGCTGTGGGAAACTGTGATGTGCTAAGCACAGGCTGCACCCACTGCAAGTCACCTCCTATTTCCTTGGAAAACACCAGGGGAAGCAGCGAGAACCTCTGTGTACCTTCCCACCACCTTCTCGAAATTAGTATTTTTAAAAATGTAATATCCGAGAGGAAATTCTCAGTCGTCGGGGAATCAAAAAAAAAAAAAAAAAAAAAAAAAAAAAAAAAAAAAAAAAAAAACCAACAACAAAAAACCCCACCCACCGCAGGGAAGGAGGGCAGGATTGGGGAGCCGTGCCTCGCTCTCCCAGCGCATCCAGCAGCAGTGCAGATGTTCTCCTGCTCCTCCGCTCCGGCATTGTCCTCAGGTCCACGGCACCACCGACACCCACCTGATTTAAAGCTCTGCACCACCGGCCAGCCCACTAACAGCGGGATTTATTGGAATTTTAATTACCTTAACCGGCCTAATGTCCACAGCAAATTTCTGTACATAAATTAGCATAATTCGCCAGATACATACATATGCAAACGAGAGGGAAAATATATGCAACAGACACGGGTATGACGTCCCAAAGGTTATTTCTAAATTTAAACTGGCTGTTAGAATAATTGAATAAATCTCTTCTCGCAGATACACTCGAGTTGTAGCAGAAAATAAACTAGCCACAAAGACCTGCATTATTATTTTTAATGGGAAAAGAGGGGGGAAAACCCAATTGAGTTCTATAAATCCCATAATTGAACCTTCAACTAATTACATATTAAGAAGATTAACCTTTGACACAAACTTGTGATACAAACAAAGAAGCCTCGAACAATTAATAAACTTCCAGTGTTTCAAGATTTCTCAGGTTAACAACTGAGCCCTCCCCATTTTCCTCCCCTTCTGAGTCGCAGCTAAAGGAATAAACTGTTTAATATTCTCTCTCCCCCTGGACATTCCAGGTTTAGACGAAGATCTCTCCGTGAATACTCAGGAGAAAATTACTGCGGATCCTCACAATCCCATTACGCGGGGGAAAAAGAGGGAAAACAACACAAATCTGGACATTTTAACTTTTAAAAGAAAGCAGCCATGAAGGACAAAGCTGGAGCTCATGTGCTCGCCCACAGGGCAGCACTGCTGGCCATGCCCACATTTTTCCAGCCCTGGGATCATTTCCAAGGCGCTCTGCGATAATTTTCACACGTGTAAGTTCTAAAGCAAGAGCACACGGTCATGCCTTGCAGCAGAAGCTGCCTTCATGTCATGTCTGAGTGGCATAAACACGCTCACAAATAGCACTTTCTGCTCGCTGCTCCGGGCCAAGCAGCGATGCCGGACAGAGGAAAAAATACAGAATCAATTCTAGCATTAAAAAAAAAAACAAAAACAAAAACAAAAAAAAAAAAACCGAGAGGTTGTTCCCATTTAAAAAAATCGTATAAAGTAAAATGGATTTTGAAATGTTTTGGGGTGCTTCTTGCTTCGCTGACCTATAAGCAGTTTAAAAATAATAATAATCTAGTTTAGACTTGTGAAAACGGAGGAATGCACTGGCTTTGCAGGTCTTTTCCCCTGCTAACTTCTACCATGCCCGGATTAAGAGAGGCTCTTACCCCTTCTTACCTTTTAGTCTTTTCTTTATGGGGCTCTTTGGCAGCTTTCGATTCAGTCTTGCTGTAAGGAAACAAGTGAGTATTTTGTCTACCGTGTAGGGGTCTTTCTGACGTGTTCCTTTCTTATTTTTAATGCTTTTTTCAATTTTTTTTTTTTTGTAAATGTACCCGTAATTTCACGAATATGAATACGAAAAAAATCTCACACGGCCAAAAAAATTAAGTTTTTCGTTGTTGTTGTCGTTTGTTAACCCCCTCAGGGAAAAAAAAAAAAAAAAAAAAAAAGTCTGCCACACAGGAGATGAAAAAAAACCCAACAGATCAACAGCAAAACACTATCCAAGTAGAAAAGCAAAGAGCTTCAGTGTTATCCAGCCCAGAGGAGAAGTGCAGCAAAAGCAGGTCCAATTCCAAAACAAGCTTCTGATTTCCAGTGAAGCAAAAAAGAAAAAACAACAAAAAAAATAACCAAGATCAAGAAACCAAAATACACGTTCAAGTCCCCAGCTAAATTTTTGCACGAGTGTGTCTTAAATACAAGTTTGCTTTTATGTGTTGCAGCAAAACCCACGAAAAGCCAGTATTTGGAGTTGATCGGGATGAGTTCTCGTGTGTGTGTCTTGATGGGTTCTCAGTCCACATGGAGGAGCATCTGAGGGTTTTTCAAAAAGTGCAAATCAAAAAAGAGAATCTGGGATCCAGAAAAGAGTTTTAAGATGGATCCCCCCTTCAAAATAAAAGGAGGAGGGGGAGAAGAAAAAAAAAAAAAAATAATAAGAAACCAGCAGCGCGGAGGCACGGGGGGATGCGGAGTCTCACATGGGGCTGCGGGCAGGAGGAGGATCCCGCCGGGAGCGCCGGGGGGGCGGAGGATCCAGCGGTGCCTCTGCCGGGGGAGGAGGGTCCGCGGCTCCGCAGGGACCCCGCGGGCGATCCGCGGCGGGAGGAGGATCCGAGCCGCTCCCGCAGGAAGGAGCGAGCGCGGGGAGGGCAGCCGGGGAGGAGGATCCAGCCAAGTCTTTCACGGAGGGAGGAGGGAAACCCGACAGTCTGTGTGCCTGGCTCGCAGCGGGATCCGCGGGCAGATCCCGCGGCTCGCTCCGTGTCCTCCGCAGGGATCCGGCAGGGACGCGGCGGGGAGCGGGGCAGCCGAGGCGGCGGCGTGTCCCCGGGGAGCCGCAGCAGCGCCTCGGGCAGGGTCGGTCGGTCCGCCGGGGTGCTGAGGGGGAGGGGGGGGACGCAGCGCCGCTCGCCGTCTCTCTCCCGCTCGCTCTCGCCTCGTCCGCTCGCAGGGCAGGCGGTGCCGGGCTCAGTGCTGCCGGGCCGGTCCCCCGCTCCTCCGCGCCGCCGCCGCTGCCGCCGGTGCCGCCCTGGGGAGCAGAGGAGCCGCTGCCGCCGCTGCCGCCGCCGCGGCCATTTTGTCGCTGACTGACAGAGCCCCGCCAGGCAGCGCGAGACCGCGGGGCGGCTCCGCGCGCGCCCCCTCCCGCGCTGGCCGCCAACAGGAAGTGCCGCGCTCCCCCCTCCCCCCCGCCACGGCCCGGACCACGTGACGCGGGCGGGCAAAGGGGGGGAGCCCGCGCCCATATGCAAATGAGCGCGGCGGCCGCAGCCAATCAGCGGCGAGGCCGCGCGCGCGCGCCCCGGGCCACGCCCCCTCTTCCCGCCTCGCAGAGGCGCGCGCCCTCCCGCCACCGCCGCGCGGGGGGAGGGGCGGGGCTGGGGCCCCCCAACGCAAATGGGGTACGGGGGGGGGACACCCCCACCCGGTACACACACACACACACACACACACACACACACACACACACACACACACACACACACACACACACACACACACACACACCGAAAGACAGCTCACCCTTCCCGCGCACCCCCCCCGTGGGTGGGGGGAGAGAGATGTGTCCCCCCAAAAAGGCGTGATGGGGCTGTGCTCCCCCCAAGGGGTGCCAAAGGGCTTCCCACGCACACACCGGTCCATATGAGCATCGGAGTATCCGCCCCTCCATCGCACTCCTCCGCGGGGAGGTGGGGGGGACCGGAGAGCTGTGCCCCCCCCAAGCGGTACAGGGGGGTTCACCCCCGCCCCGGGCAAATATGTGTGTGCACACACACCCCACACCGGGCAAACGGGGGTCGGTGTGTGCACACACACCCCGCACCGGGCAAACGGGGGTCGGTACATGCACACACACCCCACACCGGGCAAACGGGGGTCGGTGCAGGCACACACACCCCACACCGGGCAAACGGGGGTCGGTGCAGGCACACACACCCCGCACCGGGCAAACGGGGGTCGGTGTGTGCACACACACCCCGCACCGGGCAAACGGGGGTCGGTGTGTGCACACACACCCCGCACCGGGCAAACGGGGGTCGGTGTGTGCACACACACCCCGCACCGGGCAAACGGGGGTCGGTGCAGGCACACACACCCCACACCGGGCAAACGGGGGTCGGTGCAGGCACACACACCCCACACCGGGCAAACTGGGGTCGGTGTGTGCACACACACCCCGCACCGGGCAAACGGGGGTCGGTGTGTGCACACACACCCCGCACCGGGCAAACGGGGGTCGGTGTGTGCACACACACCCCGCACCGGGCAAACGGGGGTCGGTGCAGGCACACACACCCCGCACCGGGCAAACGGCGTTAGGTGCGTTCACCCCTTCTCCACGACCCCCGCGCACGGGGGTGGCGGGAGAGCTGTACCCCCCAAAAGGTGTAAAGGGGTGCAGAGGGGCTCCCCCCCATCCCGTGCAAATGGGAATCGGTGCTTTCACCCATCCTCACTCACCCCGCGGGTTGGTGCAGGGTGGAAAGGGGGGGGTTAAACATTCCTGCTGCACCCCGAATTGCCAAGAGCCGCCGCTCCTTCTGCCAGCATCCCTCTCCTTAAACATCCCTCCCTCCGGACACACCCGTGCCTGGCCCGTCTGGGGTGTCCCAACACACACACACCAGGTGTGGGTGTGCACACAGGTGTGACACACCTGCAGGACACAGGACACCCCTCCTTACACTCGGGGTACCCACGGACACGGCCCAGCCCTTCCCGCACAGCCCTGCCGGGCTCTCGGCCATCGGAGGGAATCCCCGCCCTACCCAGGTGATTCCCAAAATGATCCCGGGGTTTCAAATGCGCCCGTGGCTGAGCGAGCCCGGGGAGCCGCCGGCAGGGGAGATGGAAATGCCACATTTCAGAGCGGCAGCGCTTGACTTGTCCCCCACAATAACCACATTAACTGTTTCTGCCAGGAGAAAGTCGGGATCTGGTCTCAAAATACCACAGGAGGAGTGGAATAAAAAAAAAAAAAAAAAAAAAAAAAAAAAAAAAAAAAAAAAAAAAAAGTCATTTTTCGCTGAAAATTGTTGTGTCTGGGTCTTGCAGGAGATCTTCTCCGGTTCTCTCTCCTCTCCTGTTTCCTCTCCCCGTTCTGCAGCGAACGTTTTGGGAACTGCAAGGAAATCCAGAGGCTGAATCTTTATTTGCTCAGGCCGTTCTGCTGGAATCTGAATGGAGCAGGGATGTGAACTGCTGCCGCCAGGGTGGCACCCCCAGCGCCGATTCGGGGTGAAAGGAGCCCAGTCCCGCTGTGATCCCCGCTGGCATTTGTGATGCCAGCCCCACAGCCACCCTGTGCCAGCAGGAGCCCGGAGCCCCTTGACCACTGGAGGGAGCCCATATTGTGCCAGAATGCGACAGAAACGCTACGGGGAAGACAAAAAAATTACTAAAATATGAAATATCGTATCATTGTAGTCAGAACAAAGTGTCTTCTGCAGGTCAGACCGTGATCTATAGCAATGCAAAATGTTATAAAAATCGGATTTAAATGTCCCATTGTACTTCATCAGCACAAAGAAGGGAAAGAATTATTAAGAACAAGGCTCTTTTTTTCTTCCCCCCTATATTTTGAATGTCAGCCTGGCACCTTTCTCTGGGAGTGAATTCATACACCAGCATGGTGGCAGACTTGGCTTGGAGGGGAAATGCCCTTGTGTCATCCCAAGGGCCAGCTCAGTTTCTGCTCTCTGTCCTTACTTAAATGTAGGTCAGCACCTACAGACTCCTTCACCCTGGAGCTGCAGTACTCACCACTGCTGCTTGCCAAGGGGATTCTGCTCTCTCAGCCACTCCAGAGAGGCAGAGCAGAAGCCACATGCCATGCTTATGGCACGACATCCTCCTCATGCCCCTACAGAGGCTGCCCTTCACCAAAAACTGCTTGGCAATTGTGCCAAGGAATGTTCCTGGTTCTCTAAATTTCGTGTTGTGAACATTGAAATATTTGTAATTCAAAACACATTTTTAACACACAAATATTTCTGGCTTCTCAGAGTGATGCCAAGTTGCTGGAGACCCTGAAATGTCAAAATGGAATAAAACTGAAAGTGATTTGTGTACTAATCTGTTTTCTTGGCCCTGGAGAAATTACCATCAAAAGCATGATATAACCACAGCCCACAGACACAGACAGCCCATTGTGCTTGACACCCTTGTTCTGAAATACTGTCCTTAATGGATAAAAACACATTCTAGTAAACTTCTCCTGTCTTACCTGAGCTCTTTTACCATTGAATACAGGGGTTTATCCAATGGAATTTTGATTTTTCCCCCCTGCTTTGGTCTCCCACTGGGGTTTTGCCCCTCACTCCCCTGGTTGTTCTCCTTGGGGGCTCACAGACCTGGGTGGGTTTGCCCCCAGCTCCAGGGCTGAGGCTCTGTAGCAGCTGGTGCCTGCTGTCACCACGCGTGGCACATCTGTCCCCTAACTGAGCTGACAGGAGCTGGCAGGGCACAGGCTTCTCCTTGAGCTGTGCTCTGCCAGAGCTGCTCCAGCACAGCCTCTGCTGCCTCTGAAGCCTCTCCTTCCCCCCAGCACTCAGGTAGTGGCTTTTTGTCACACGTGAGTAAGAACAGATGTGAGCTGGTGTGAAGGGGAGGGAAAGGGACAGATGATGCCAGTGGTTCAGTGCTCACAGAGCAGAAGGGATTCTGCTGCCTTGTAAAGCTCCACTTGCCCAGTCTGCCTGTGTCTTGGGGAAAAGACTGTGACCAAAGTGTTCCCAGGGTGCTGGGTGTGTTGGGTGGATGGTTTTGAGCACAAAGAGCCAGGCACTCACACAGATACAGCATTTTCTCTGCTGAGAGTGACAAAGCTGAGCTAAGCAAAGGTCTTCACACATTCAGGGCAGTGCTGGGGTGGCTCAACCACACCCAGGCAAAATATTCCTCCTCCTTAGACTTTACACCTCTTGCTTGGTTTTGTGTCATCCATCCAACACAGCACAAAATTTGTCACCAAGCACTTCTGGCACTTCCTACCCAGCAATAATGAGCACACAAAATTAATGTCAGAGCCCAGCTCGAGCACTGGCCATGCTCCAGTGACACAAACAACCTCATTCCTTTAGGAGAATCCAGTCTCTGATGCTGAACAGGATTTCCCAGAGCCCACACAAAGTGGTTCTCTCTTGTCTGAGGTGATGCTCAGAGGTCAGATGGGCAGGATCACTCTCGGCAGCCAAAATCCAGGATACCACAGCCTCTTCCCAAGTTTTCCAAGGAAAATATGAACATGCAAGCCATTTGTATGGAGTCCCTCTGAAGGATGCAAGCACATCCCTCCTGGCCACACTACCACAAACTGAGTCTTTAGGATGAGCACTTAAATAGAATCACAGAATTATTAAATTGGGAAAAAAACTCAAAGGTCTTTGATTCAACCATTAATGAACTTGTACATCATTTTCTATTGGAAAAACTCACTTTCATAACTTAGGTTTCTTTCCCCACATTTTCCTCCCACTTGCTGGGATCATGCCCTGCTGTGACACCTCCACATCAGGGTGGTTGTACCCAGCTATGAAATGTCCTCTCCATGGCACTGGCCCAAAATAGAAAGGGCTCCTGCAAAAACCTGGTACCCCATGTTCCTCCTGATGTCTGGCACAGACAATTTTCACATCAGCAAACCCACTGTGGTGAGCATCACTACAGGAGTCTGACAGTTCACCTCTTACCCTGCACTGGTTGGGCTGGTTCCCCTTTTTTTGGTGTAACAACCAAAGACTTGAAACCTTTGCCCAGAAAACACAACATCTGGATTCAATTCCCTCCCCAAGCCGAGAGTCTCTAACCTGTATTTCCCACGAGAGAGATGTAGCACGATGCTAAACAGCAATCTGGCAGGGGGGAAAACATGATATTTTTTATTCTTGCTCTCCAAGCAGAGCTATTGTACAAACAGGAACACAAGTGTCCTGAGGCCAAAAAGCAAGCAAGAAGCACATGACTCCCTACCCTGCCTGCCACAGCAGCAGTGATAACATGTTCTGCTTATTATCAATAGCTGTTTTACAATAAATACATAATCTGCCCTGAACAGAGGGCTCAGAGCACAGGATTTGCTCACCCCATAGCTCACCCCACAGTTTATTTTGGGGTAGAGGAAGCAGTGGTTTAGGGTTGGATATGTGAATATGGCACCTCGAGTTAAGTCTATAGGCTGGAGGAACGTGCAGAGATGCAAATTTCCCATTGTGCTTCTGAGAATAAAAGTATTGCCATTCATCAGCCTCTCTTCCTCTGTTTTTTAGGTCATCACTTATTGATACAAGGGGGCTGGAACAAGCAGAGGGAAGACACAGGGTGTTCCAGTGGCACAGGCAGTGCTCATCACCCAGGCATGGCAGCAAATGTTACAGAAACCCTGGTTTGAACAGAAACCTCTTGCTGAGCATGCAAACCCCAGTGAAATACTGGAGTTGTCACCTCTGGCACTGACAGGGGCACCAAGCCAAGTGTTTGTAATAAAAATCCTGCAGCAGAAAGGGAAAAACCCCTGATTACCCAACATCTCAATGAACTGGGAGGGAGCTGCCAGTGCTTCTGTGCTGTAAAAAAGCCTTTCCAAAAAGGTTTTTCCAAGGCTCCTTCAGCTTGCAGATTTTTATCTTCACCCCACACAGAGCCTCCTGCACGTTTGGGAAGCACTGGAGCTGTTTTCATGATGTCCTCAAACAAGCTTTAGGTTTTCCTACCTGTTTGCAAGTTTCCCACCCCAATGGAAAAAAAAAAAGCAGAGTTGGGGGCAGGCTGTAAAAAAGGTTAATTTACTGTATGTATCAGTCTGACCTTTTTTTGGCAGCTCAAACAGCTGCAGCCAAGAAACACCTAAGGGATGAAAATTGTTCTGAAACCAGGGCTAGGGAGAATACCTACTAGCACCCCACCAGCTATCAAAGCAGTGGTGAAAGAACTTGCAATACTTGAGTTAAAAAATAAACCCCAGTCCTTGGGCCAGGCACTGCTCCCACACTGGTTTGTGCAGTGCCTGTGGCAGCTCAACACCATTTCCTTAGGGCAAACCAGCCTTTGGTGGGGTTTTGCAGCAGGACTTTATAATATACATCAGTCATCCAATGCTGGCAGTGGAACAGCAGAGCAGATTTCAGCCTCCAGCATTTCTGTTAGAGGATTTCTTTATACCATGTGCTGAGTGTGGGCATCTCCCTCACTCCATCACCTCCTAACCCTGGGAGCTCTTCAGGGTAAAGGATGGCAGAATGGCAAA
This sequence comes from Oenanthe melanoleuca, assembly GCF_029582105.1. NCBI lineage: Eukaryota > Metazoa > Chordata > Aves > Passeriformes > Muscicapidae > Oenanthe > Oenanthe melanoleuca. The sequence continues at coordinate 7,780,303 of NC_079351.1, forward strand.
TGCTTACAGCTGCAGCTCCTTTCTGAGCAGTTGCTGGGCCAGTGACTTCAATATTCAAGGTAAAAATGAGTTGTGATAGCCCATATGGATGAGACAAAAATGAGATTCTTGGGCAGTTTTTATGAGACCAGGTGAATGGACCCAGTGGTAAAAGATTTTTTCCCAATGTCCTGGCTGATGCACATGGCAGTAATTTGACCTCTGTAAAACCTTCAGAGGGCCATAACATCCACTTTTTTCTTTCTTTGATGAAGCTGGGCATCCTGGCTGCTGCCTTCCTTCTCTGTTGGTGGCAGAGGACATTTTGAAGGGGATTGATGCCAATATAATGTACATTTATTGCCTGCCTTGGGAACTTTGGGTGAAAACGCTGTGATGTGATGACTTTTGCTCTGTACAGACTCACCAGGTATCAACACTTTGGGCTGGATTGTACCTAGGGCAGCTTCTGTATTCCTGACAGAGCTGATATGACTTATCCCCGGGGTGAGGAGGTGGGAGAGAAAGAATTGCTTGTGACAGATACTAGTCATGTTGCTTAATGAAGTTTTGCAAGGTGTTCAGAAACAGCAGGACGGGGTCAAACCAGGGAAGGTCATGCTGCTGGAAGCTGCAATCCTGAGTCAAGGGCTGGCTTCTCCCCAGAGCCTGTCACTCTGCTCCCTACCTGGCTGGCAGAGCTGCTCCGATTGCAAAGAATTTATTGACACCCACCCACCATCCCTAAAGTTTTATGGCAATATAGATCCATTAGAAATCCATTTTACAGAGGTATTAAAATAATGAAGGTGAGAATTAAGAGAGCAGCACACTCCTTGGAAAACCCACTGATCATAATATACTGCTTTAAAGAAAGTTATCGTGCAGTCCCCTTAAAGAAAGTTATCAATTAGTCACTGTATCAGACATGGGAGAATTGTTCCCTGAAGAGGATTTTAGGAGGGAAGCCAGTGACTAAGTGATGAATTTATCACTGGGGGTTGCTTGGCTCCATGGATTAAGATGACATGGCACAGAGGGCTTGGAGAGCAGACAGAGATCCTGGTGGGGGTTCATGGGTGAGACGTGCCACAGCTCCCAGGCAGGGGATGGCAGGTGAGGGAGGAGGCACACTGGGGTGGCTCAGAGCTCCCACACCTGCTCAGGGCACTGGGCAGATGTTCCCACAGCTGTCTGCACCTGCTGCAGTGCTGGTTGGGGATGGAGCCCCATGCTCTCCTTCCCCACACCTTCCAGACACCACAATGGGCTGTGCAGAATCAAAACATGGTGGGTTTTCTGGTACTGATGCACCACTGAAACCAGGGCATCAGGGCTGATGTCAAATGGTCAGGGGCTGGGTAGGGGAGATTTGTCTGTCCCTGCAGCTGAGCTGTGAAATGCCCTGGGGCGAGCCAGGACAGCGAAAGCTGAACTCAAAGTACAAAACCTACTTGTCCCCTGCAGCTCAGATAACTGAACATGAACAGTGGAAGGAGCCACAGGACATGGCTTTTCTCTGTGGGCAAACATCACCTGCTGACATCTGGACACGATGGGCACACATGAGCCTGTTCCATCCCAGCAGTCTGAGGGAGACAGCACAAAAGAGAGAGGGCTGTCAAATGGAAAGGTTGTGATTGTTGCCTAAAACTGGGAGAGATCACAGTATTTCCATGGAATTGGAATAAACTTACAAAATACTTTGTTTTGATCCAAACCATCCCTGGAGGTATTTAAAAGATGTGTAGCTGTGGTGCTGAGGGACATGGTCTAGTGGTGGTTTTGGCAGTGCTGGGTTAATGCTTGGACTTGATCTTAAAGGTTCTTTCCAACCTAAACAATTCTGTGATTCCATAAATCCACATTTCTCAATGCAAAGGCATTTTGTGAGCCCAAAGCTGCCCTCCTCTATTGCTGCATGGCTGAAAGGGCTCCCGGGGTGACCACAGCACTCACTGCTGCCCACACCTCACCGGGCCCAGCTGAGAAGCTCAGCAAAGCCCTGACAAATTGCCAAGCTCTCCTGAGATAAATAATCACAAACAAAAATATTTGTGTTTACTGTGGGGATTTGTCTGTGCATAATTATGCATTAGTCATTACGAGGACTACAGGAGAGTTTTACACATGTAAATATGTTCAGTTAATTAGACAGGACTGCTTTTGGTTTGTTTCTTCTCTGCAGTCTGATCCTGAAGTCATCAAACACTCCTGGATCACGAGGCTGGTTGAAGGATGTGTGTGAGGAAAACAGCTCTCTCCCTGCTCCTAATGCATCTCTGGGTGTCCCTATATATTCCTTTAAAATACTTCTTGTAGCTTTTTTGTCACAGCCTCAAGGTACTGCACACGATGCAGCACAACCTTCACACTGTTCTCTCATGTTCATGTTTCAAGGGGAGATCAGATGGATTTCTCAAGTAATACAATATAAGACATTATTTTCTTCTGAAACATTTTTAAGTGCAGCAGCTTTTAGTAATCTTTTAGCATCTTCTCCTATGTATGACAGAGTCTATTAATGTCATTTGCATGAGAAGTTCACAATAAATCATTCATGCACAGTTTAGTACAGGTTAAGTGTAACAGTCTAACTGTGATTTTCTATAAGAAAATCAGAGCAGCTCATCAAGTGGTGTAAATCAGCAGTGCTCCATCAAAGCCACTGAGTCACACCAACTAATTGCTTGGCCCAGGGGAAAGATTTAGGCAAAAAAGCAGCAGGGTAGAGCACGATTCCTGCCTTGTTGGAAGGACCTTCTCCTGAGAGCTTCCCTCCAAAAAACCTTCCCAAAGAAAACCCACAGTGGATTTTCTGTTGATCCTGTGGGGCTGGCACAGCCTGGCTGGTCCAGGTCATTGCTGTCCCTCTGACAGCCCTGGGCTCTGCTGTGCCACACTCCTGGAGGGTGAGGAGCGTTCAGGGCAGCCAGCCTGGAGCTCAGCCAGAAACCCTGGGCTTGTCCTGGCCCTGAGAGTGGGAGGAAGATCCAATTCCCCAAGAACCTGCAGCTGCCATTTAGGCAAAAGCCTGGAACAACAGCAAAGGCAGTTCCAGCCCCTCATGGTGGGGGGTTGAACTAGATGACCTTTAAAGCCCCTTCCTACCCAAACCATTCTGTCACTCCATGGTTTAGGACAGATCCATCTCCATTCCACTGCCTGGTTATCCTCCAGGTTTGGACCACTGACCCCATTTGCTCGTGGGAGGATGAGGAGGAGGTAGAGAAGGCATTCCCTGCCCCCAGGGCAGCACAGAAACCCCCCTCGGGAGCCCTGCTGCACCCAGCCTGGTCCAGTGTCTCTGGAAGTGAAAGGAAATTCCTTTGCAATGATGTGGGATTTGCCACCCGCTCTGGAAAGCGGCCATGTGGGCAGCAAAGGGTCCCTGGAGGGGTGGCTTTTGGAACCCCCGTGTCCCTCTGCAGCGCTCAGAAGTGATGCCGCGGCTGCAGCACCGAGCGCTCAGCCTCGCCCGGGCAGAGGCCAGCACGGGCACAGCTTCGCTCACAATGGAAGATCTTCTTCCTCCCCTCCTCCTGTTTTTCGGCCCGGTTCTTGTTCTCACTGTGTGGGACAGAGGCTCATTGTTCCGCGGCTCGGGGAGCGCGCAGCAGCGCTGATCTGATTAGAGCTGGGGCCGAGCCCGGCAGCGCCAGCTGGGGGTGACATCCTGGGGGACATCACATCCTGGGGGACATCCTGGGGGTGACATCCTGGGGGACATCACATCCTGGGGTACATCCTGGGGTACATAAAATCCTGGGGTACATCCTGGGGGTGACATCCTGGGGGACATAACATCCTGGGGGTGACATCCTGGGGGACATCACATCCTGGGGGACATCACATCCTGGGGTACATAAAATCCTGGGGTACATCCTGGGGGTGACATCTTGGGGTACATCACATCCTGGGGTACATACGGGGGACATCCTGGGGGTGACATCCTGGGGGACATCACATCCTGGGGGACATCACATCCTGGGGTACATAACATCCTGGGGGACATCACATCATGGGGGACATAAAATCCTGGGGTACATCCTGGGGGTGACATCCTGGGGGACATCACATCCTGGGGTACATCCTGGGGTACATAAAATCCTGGGGTACATCCTGGGGTACATAAAATCCTGGGGTACATCCTGGGGGACATCACATCCTGGGGGACATCACATCCTGGGGGACATCACATCCTGGGGTACATCCTGGGGGTGACATCTTGGGGTACATCACATCCTGGGGTACATACGGGGGACATCCTGGGGGTACATCACAATCCTGGGGGTGACATCCTTGGGGTACATCCTGGGGGTACATACAGGGGTACATCACATTCTGGGGCACATCCTGGGGGTACATCACATCCTGGGGTACATCCTGGGAGTCCATCCCTGGGATAAATCCGTGGGGGTACATCCTGGGGGTACACACTGGGGGTACACCCTGGGGGTGACACCCTTGGGGTACAACCTTTGGACAAATCCCTGGGGGGACATCCTGGGGATACATCCTTAGGGGCACATCTACAGAGAAGCCAGGAAAAGGTTTAGATCCTACAAATATGGGAAAGGAGAACTAGAGGAGGGTCTGCACAAAGTGCACAGCTACTCACTGGCTGTGCTCCTGGCTCGACTGAGAGCCAGCCAGGCTGACCAAAATGCATCTTCTAAATGCTCAAATACCAGAAGGAAGTTGCACAATCTCAGGCTATTTGTTACTTATAAAGAACATCATTTTGAATGCACTGGCTAAGTAAGAATTAATTGTGTTAAAAATTCAGGTTAACAAATGCTGTAAGGAGTTGTCATAGGGGAAATAAAGGGGAACGAACAAAAAAAAAATCTCGGGCACTAATGATTAGAGCAAAACCCTGATGTTAAGAGGACTTTGTCTCAGTGGAAACAAGTTACTCATCTTTTCCAGAAGATACATGCATGCATTGCAAAATGTTTATTTTGTACTCTCTGAAGTGGTTAATCTACATGCAAAGCAATGAAAAGGTGCCTTATTAGGCTAATTGCTAATAATAAAAAAAAAAAAAAAAGAGAGAGAAAAAAAAGCCCGGAACTACTGTGAGCAAATATTTAAAAACAGATGCAGAAGGCTGTGAAAACAAACACAATCTCATTTTTCCATGAAGTTTTCCCACCAGAAATCAGACAGTTCAAAGAGACGTCCGGTTAATGCGGCACCTCCAGGCTCCCGGCGCTGGAGCTGTTCATTAGCCGCTGCCTAATTCTGTGATGCAGAACTGGATTAATGGAAAGGTGACTGGGAAGCCACCAAGGGACCTGCTAATGATACTGCTTTGTCCTCAGAGAAGTCCTCTCTAGCCTTGCCCACGTGCAGCAAAACACACACACCATCAGGATACAATGCCACATTATCACAAGAAAACACTTTGGAGAGGGGAAGAAGATGTCATCACCGAGTGGTGCTGGGAACTGGTGAAACCCAAGATGGAAAAATAATTGCATGCATGTTTTTTAATACAACAGGATTCCCCCAAGCTCATTAAAGCAGATGGAAGTTTTAAAACCTGTATTACTTTAAAAATTAATTTACAGCTGTGGGGCTTGGTGGCCCAGAGAACATTAAAATGATAAATCCGGAAAGGTGATGTGAGCAGAAAGGAGGATTGCTTTGGTCACAACATGGCCTTGTGCAGCTGGGAAAGGGAGATGGCACAGTTTAGTTGCTGCTTGACATTTACCTCTGCTGTGCCATTTCTGAGCTTAACCCAGATTTTAAAATACCGTAACAAACCATTAAAATTTCCTCCCAAGCGATGTGTCAGCCAAAAATGATCTTGGTGCTTCTCTGCTTCATTAAATACTGGCTGGCATGGTGAGTGAGCTGATATGGATTTCTGCACTTTGGACCACAGGAGAGCCCTGCCAAAGCTGCATGTCTGCACTTGGTTGTGGCATAGGGTCACAGCCTGGACATCCCCACCAGCCCATGGCACTGGGTCACAGCCTGGACACCCTCACCAGTCCATGGCACAGGGTCACAGCCTGGACATCCCCACCAGCCCATGGCACAGGGTCACAGCCTGGACATTCACACCAGTCCATGGAACCAGGTCACAACCTGGACATCCAACATCCCCACCAGTCCATGGCACGGGGTCACAGCCTGGACATCCACACCAGTCCATGGCACAGGGTCACAACCTGGACATCCAACATCCCCACCAGCCCATGGCACAGGATCACAGCCTGGACATCCCCACCAGCCCATGGCACTGGGTCACAGCCTGGACACCCTCACTAGTCCATGGCACAGGGTCACAGCCTGGACACCCTCACCAGCCCATGGCACAGGGTCACAGCCCGGACATCCCCACCAGTCTGTGGCCCTGGCTCCTGGCACGTTTCCACCTCCTGGGCTGAGCAGTGCCCTAATTCCCCTGCCCAGCTGCCCAGACAGGCTGTGGCTCTCTGCAAGCACGGCAGCGTGCCGGGGCCAGCCGGGGGAGGGGGGCAGGAGCCTGGGGCAGGTGCTGCATGGCTGCTGGCACTCCAAGCCAGTGCCAGGAGGAGAGTCCTTCACCCTGCACAGCCACCGCCCTCAGCTGGGACATCCCTGGCCACGGATGAGGTGGGGACACAAAGCCAGGCACAGCCGAGCCCCGTGGGGGATGGACCGTCTCTTTTCCTCTACATTTGTCCAACAACAAGCACCAAGTGCTGGGATGGGCGAGGTAGTACAGAACAAAGGCTGGAGGCAGGTTGTATTCAGCTCACACCAGCTACCTCTGCTTGCTGGGAAGAAAGGAGCCCTTTGTTTGGGAACAGCAGCTACTCCCACCAAAGCACGCACAGGGATCCGTGCTGCAGAGCCCGTGTCAGGGGCAGGAGCACAAAATGGTCCCTGCTGCCCCTCCCCGTGCTCCCCTCACCCTCACAGGTCTGTGCAGGGAGCAAATCCAGGCTCTGCAGAGCTTGGGCTATGTGGCCAGGCATGGGGATGAGATCACAGCCTGGGAATGTGCCCCTAGTGCAGCCCCACAGAGCCCACCCTGTGGGCAAACCACAGCTGCTGTGCCAAAAGTGCTGCCTGGCCCTGCCTGTGCTGTGCCCCCAAAACACACACTGGGCCCCCAAAACATGTGCTGGTACCCCAAAACATGCCCTGGGCTCCCAAAACACATGCTGGGCTCACTGCCAGCTCGGGCTGACACAGATCTGGGCTCTGGTGCCAGGCTCAAGGCTGTTCCCAGGAGGCACAGCCGTGGAAGTGGCTGGTTCATGCTCATCCCTTCACTGGCAGCAGGCTGGGCTCAGGCTCATCCCTTCACTGGCAGCAGGCTGGGCTCAGGCTCATCCCTTCACTGGCAGCATCCTGGCTCATGCTCATCCCTTCACTGGCATCATCCTGGGCTCAGGCTCATCCCTTCACTGGCAGCAGGCTGGGCTCAGGCTCATCCCTTCACTGGCAGCATCCTGGGCTCAGGCTCATCCCTTCACTGGCAGCATCCTGGGCTCAGGCTCATCCCTTCACTGGCTGCAGGCTGGGCTCAGGCTCATCCCTTCACTGGCTGCAGGCTGGGCTCAGGCTCATCCCTTCACTGGCATCATCCTGGGCTCAGGCTCATCCCTTCACTGGCAGCATCCTGGGCTCAGGCTCATCCCTTCACTGGCAGCAGGCTGGGCTCAGGCTCATCCCTTCACTGGCTGCAGGCTGGGCTCAGGCTCATCCCTTCACTGGCTGCAGGCTGGGCTCAGGCTCATCCCTTCACTGGCAGCAGGCTGGGCTCAGGCTCATCCCTTCACTGGCTGCAGGCTGGGCTCAGGCTCATCCCTTCACTGGCTGCAGGCTGGGCTCATGCTCATCCCTTCACTGGCTGCAGGCTGCTGCTGCTCCAGCACGTTCCTGTGGTGGTTTCTCCTGCAGGGAGTGTGACTGGGATCCCTGGCTGTGCCCTGAGACCCAAACCCACAATGTACCCCAGTACTGGGCGCAGCCCTCGCTCAGACACTTCTCTGCTGCTGAGTTTATAATAACATGCTTCTCGTGTCCCTTCTCTCGCCCAACAAATTAACTTCGGCAGTGAATGGGCTCAGTTCCGTGGCTGGTCAGCTGCAGCGAGGCGGGTTTTCCCCCTGGCCGCTCGGGAGGCCCCAAGCCCGGGCAGCAGGGCTGTGACTCACCGGCTTTCAGCTCCTATTGAAGGGACCGGAGCCCGAACAAAGCCCCCATTCACTCCCAGGCCTCGGCTAGTTTTTCTTTGAGCCTCACTGCTTTATTTTTATTCTTTCCCAAACATTGTTGGCTAATTTCATTGACAAAATTCATAACTTGGGGTTGGAGAGCTCGCTCCTATTCAGCTTTGAGCGCTGGGGGGTTTTGTTTTCCTTTTCCATGCTGCCCTTCTTGCCTCACTCTCTGCATCACCCTGAATCCAGCTTGCAGCCTGTGCCATGCTGAGGGATGGAGCTGAGGGACACAGCCCTGCACAGAGAGTTTGGGTGCTCCTCAGTTTTTGGGTGGAGAAGAAAAAGCACCAAGGCAAGGTCTGAGCCTGAAGCACAGGGGTGACTCTGAGGGCAGCACAGAAAGGACTGAAATCCTGCACTGCAGAGCTGAGTGACCCCTGGAAGTACACAGCAAACATTTAAAACCAAAAGCCTGTTCAACTTTTATATCTGCAATACTCTGCCTCCAGTCCAGTTAATTATAGCCCTTTAAAAACATCTGCATTTCATAAAGGACTAAGTTTCCTTCCCCTCAGGCTGCCCCTCCTGAGACATCCCTCTCCAGGCTGCTGGGTTACACAGTAATTACAATCCACAAGTACCTGACATCACCACCAAGTGCAGTGCATTATGGTTTCAAAAACAAGAGGAACAATATTGCTCAAGATGGGTCAGAGCCAAAACCCCAGCTCTGAAAACCATCATTTTTTCTGGCAGAGTTGAGAGCCAGAGCCCTGCGTGGCAGCCAGGGCCCCCTGGAAATGTCACAGGCAGAGAATGGAGGAGTCACTTTGAGCTCTGCTAAGGCAAAGGATATTTCTCCTGCCTGCTGACTGGAGGGGTTTAAATACACACAGGGAGACCTGCAGCCCCTCTGCCACCTCTGCCTTGGAGCCAGAGCCCCCTCTGTCCCATCCAGCCCAGGCACATGGGAGTGCTGGAATTTTGGGAAGGGATTTGGGTTGGACCCAAGCAGCAGTGGGATGGAAGCAGGCAGCCCCACACAGGCAGCCAGCCCAGGGAGCCAGGTCTGGGGAAAAGTCAGTGCAGGAGGCTGTGGGCTCCTTCCCTCCCTTCCAGCTGCCTTGAGAGAACCTGCAACCAGCTTATCTGAGCTCCATACATACACACATAATAGATACACATTTGGCTTATGGCCACCAAAGTGCACTCAGCTGGTACCTAAAGCAAAGTCCTTAACGGTGCTTTACGTGGTAAATCCCTTTTCTCCTCCTCTCCAGAGACAGGGGCTGGTTCTGGGGTGAGAGCAGGGCAGAGCACCAGCCCCCCCAGCCTGCAGGAGCAGCTGCCATGACCTGCCACCTTCTTGCTTTGCTGAGCTCTGGGGGCCAGGTCTCTCGCCTTGTTCATTTATAGGCTTGTTTCCCTGCAGAGACGAGCTGGTTAGAGGAGAAAGAGTGTGATTTTCAGTCCACAGAGCAAGCAATTTACTTTTTAAGGTTGTTTGCCAAAACCACGTTCCAGCTTCAGCTCCCAGTCCAAGCAGAGGGGAGCTGAGATCAGAAACGAGTCAGGGACTGATTTTGCTCAATCGCTTGTGCTCTCTCTGCCTCGAGTGAGAGCTGAGCTCACTCAAGGGCTGAGGCATCCTCTGTACCTTCACATCTGAACAGCAAGCAGGGAAAGCAAAACCACAGGATTTCCTCTGCTGTCAGCAATACCCAATAAATTCACAGCAAGAGCGAGCCTTTAAAAGAAAAAATAAAACTAAAAATCCCCCAAACCAAACATTTTATCCTTTCCTGGTCTAATTGGGGAATAAACTTAATATCTAATTTTGAGGGTGAAGTGAAAAGGAAAGGGATGAAAGCAAGTTGAGGCAAGCACTGCACCCAGCCGTGATCACAGGCAGCAGGCTGGGGCTGCATCTCCAGAGGAAGCAGCAGCTCTGCCTTGATGTGCTCCGAGCCAGTGGGGCTGTGGCAGAGCCAGACCCTCCTCTGCCCTGTGTCTGCCACCAGCAGAACCTGGGAAACCATGGAAAGCAGTGAGCAGCCTCAGCTGGGAGCTGCTGGGTGCTGGTGTGAGGGGCTGAGCTCAGTCTCCCTTCTCCTGGGGACACCCCCACTCAGATTACTGGGGTGGCTCCTGGGTGATAATCCATATGTGGTCCCTCTGTCTCAAAGTAGCCTTAAAAGTGCCTTGGATGGGCATGAGATGATTTTACCTCAATTAAAGGATGCTCTGGTGATGCAGGGACATCGTGAGTGCTGCTGCTTTGCACCTGTAGGGAGCCAGGCTGGGGTGGGAAGCCTGGCTGGGGACATAGGGCCTGACCCCTCTTCCCTCACTCCACACTGTGGCTGCTCACCAGACTCCCTCTGCTCTCCTGCTGGCTCAGGACCCTCTCTCCACCTGGAAGTGCCCAGCTGGTGACACAGGAGTGCCCCTCACCCTGGCTGCTCAGCACACCATAAAGCTTGAAGCTGTGTCATTGCACACTCAGCTTTCCCTCAGCACCCTCACCTCCTCTCAGGTTTCTGAGCATCACAAAGCTCTCCCAGCCAGAACAAGCTGGGAAATGCCTGGTCCCCGTAGAGACAGTGTGCTCCTGGGAAGCCCTGGCAGGTCGCCCTGGGGCTGTGCAGGTGCCCTGCTGTGTCCCCCAGGTCCCGTGGGTTTGGTGCCACTGAGGCAGTCCCCAGGGAGGAGTGGCACAGCCCCAGGGTGTGGGGACCTGGCTGGCAGCCAGCTGGCCCTCCCAAAGACAGCCTGCAATTCCCCAGGTCAGGGTGATTCCTTAAGGAAAGAGAAGTCTGTGCTTGCCTGTCTTTAAAGAGCAGTTTACTAAAATAACACCTTCTGTTGAGCTCTATTTCTTCTTTCCTTGCTTCTTCTTCCACAAACCACCTCCCCACCTCTGCTGCCTCTGGAGCAGCCTGGCATGCACCAGGGCAGTGCTCCCACCCTCTGGGTTTTGGGTGTCACATCACATCCAGGACAATTTAACATGCACTGGGTGCTGCTCCTCATGGGGTTTTCCATGTGCATGGAGCTCTGGGTCCTGCAGGGAGGTGCTGTGAATCCCCAGGGATGGGGTGAACACAGTCCTGGTACCCTGGCCCATCCTCTGAAAGAGCTGCTGGCCCCTTCCACCAGCAGTGCTGGGGTTGCTCTTGAAATAAGTCTCCTGGCTAATTATTTTCTCTCTCCACACCCTTTCCTTCTCCTGTCTATAACCTTTCCATCTTGTGTGTTTGGTCTGCTGCTGTAGCATCTCCTCCTGTACAGGGTGCACAACCATCAATGGGTTCCAAGCAGGAGCATCCCACAAAAGCCTGGTGGTGCAGGGGGAGAGCCATGGTGCTCCTCAGTCCCTCTCACAAAGCCAAAATGCCACCCAAGGGCATTAAAGCACCACTGGGCTCATGCTCCCCACTCAAAACACAGATTTTTAATACTCAGAGGGTTCCCCCTCCATTTCCACAGTGACACAGTAACAGGGGCAAATTCATCCTTCAGTGGGAAGAAAAAGGATTTGTCTGTGAAGGATTTGTCCTTCTACATGCAGAGAAGAGATATTTATATTAAAAAAAAAAAAAAAAAAAAAAAAGGCTTGTAATATACCAGAATACCTTCCTCCCTCACCAAAGGTCAAACTTAGATCCAATTTCAGTCAGGAGGGAGACGTCTGTCAGACAAGCACTAATCACTATTTAGTATTCATATTCACCTATTAGAAGCTCCATGCTGTAAACATGTCTATGAATTAACAAGGCATCTGGCCTCTCTTATACAATATGAGCAGCTTGGATCATAAAGTGTCTGCAGAAAATAAAAAGTGCCTTCCATCTGTCTCTCCCAAATATCAGCGCTATCACCAAAGCAAACAGAGCGGCTCTTCCAAAGCAGCGCCCGCCCCTCCCCCAGAACGTGTTAGTCAAACAAAAACAAGCGTTTCACCCGGAGCTCCTGACAGATCTGAAGGCTCCGAGGAGCCGGCCGCAAATTAAGAACCGGGGAAAAATTAGCTGAAAGATAACTGGGGGGAAAAAAAGCTTCCTAATAACAAGGTCTTTTCTTAGCTGCCTGAGTAATTATGGCAGTGCTGGCGCAGCTGAAGCCGTGGGAAGGTCAGGGGTGCCCGGCAGAAGATGCATGGGCATGCCAGGAGCTGTGCCAGGGCACTGCCCCCAGGGAATTGCTGTCCCCAGCTGGGGCAGAGAAGGATGCTGGGGGATGGTGGTGACCCCTGGAAGGGCCAGAGGCTTCAGCCAGCCCTGCAGCACGGAAAAGGCAAAGCCCAGACAGCCCTGAGCCATCAGGGAAAGGTTCATGTGTGGCTGCCAGGGGACAGCTCAGCTCCAGCAATGCCACCGTGGCACAGTGGCTGCAGGTCCCACCCCAGCGCCACGGGCTGTGTTTGCCCTCCAGCCCAGAGCCCCTGGCTCCTCTCTCTGCTCTCTGGATGTCTGTGTGAAATACATGAGAGCTAAAGGTGCCTGTTCCATCCAGGGGGGGCAATTCCAGAGGAGCTGTGCCAGTGCAGGGTACCAAAGTGAGCACTGGCACCAGTGAGGAACAGGAGCTGAGCCTGCTCTGGTCCCTGCTGGGTCACTGAGGGTCAGTGGGGACAGCAGGGGCTGGTGGGGCAGCAGGAGCAGCACAGAGGTGAGGCAGGAGACCTCCCATCCCCACGGCATCCAGCCACTCCCCTTGTCTCCGTGTTCCCTGTCTCACTGCCTTTCCTTGGGTTTCCCAGCCCACTCCAGGTTCCAGATCTGTGTTCCCTGTCTCACTGCCTTTCCTTGGGTTTCCCAGCCCACTCCAGGTTCCAGCTCTGGTGCTTCCCAGGCAGACCCAGCTGCTGGCAAACAGGGGTGGCTTTCTGCTGGCTCAGCTCCTGCCAAGGGCTGGAGGGGCCTCAGGGCTAAGGCAGCACCTGGAGCATCATCACTTTTGGGGGCAGCTGCTCACCCAAGAGGCTCCAGGTCCCCAGGACATCCCTCGTGCCCTGGTTAAATCTGGTGGCCTTAAACCAACTCAGGCTTGTCGGTCTCGAGGGAAGGGAAGGTCTGCTCTAAACCCGCCTTTGTTTTCCAAAGATAGATTTAAACCGAGGGGAAGGAAGAATGAGGTTCATAAACCAGGCAGGCCTGAAAATGAGGCATGAAAAATGAATGAACAGAGAGTGTGTGTGAGCTCTGCTGCCCAGCCCTGCCCCTGGCACAGCCCAGCTCACTGCCCGGGCACCCCTTCATTGCTGCCTCTCCCCCAGCTCACCTGCACCAGAAAACACCTCCCTGGCCTTTAAACCTGAGCTGTGATGGGCTGGGGGGGATCCACCCCTGAGCTCAGGCTCTGCCTCCCTCTGCTTCCCTTTCCAGCTTTAAACAAGGTTTTTAAGCTGCATGAGATGTTTAAACTCAAAACCAGGGGAGCAGAGGGAAGACATGGCTTTCTGGAAGTGGTTCTCACATCCCCCACGTGCATGGATGACAGGAAGAAGAAAACCAGGAGGCTTCCAGACCTCCCAGCTGCAGACATCTGAGGAGCTGGCTTCATCCTCTCTCAGCTCCCTGCCTGGCCAAGCTGTTCCTGTAACAGCAATGCAGAGAGGTCTGTCTCCTCCAAATCATCCCCTGGGACAGCATCTCCCTGGGAACGGGGCTGGAGCAGCCTGGCTTGGTGATGGGCTCAGCAGGAGGAGATCTGCACCTTGCCCTAAGCTTTGCTTTGTCCACAGTGTGCAGACCTGGCTTGGATTGCTGACAAACCCTCACAGTTTGCAGCTCCAAGTGCATCAGGGGTTGTGGCCACAAATATTTGCATTTTGCAAAGGAAAAAGGCCCCAGCCAAGCCAACCCAACGTGGCTGCAGCTGCTGTACTGGGATGTGACAAGGCAAGTTCTGAAAATACCCACCTGTGTCATTTGCCATGCAAATAATTCAAAGAAATAATTCAACCTGGGGTTAGGGAGGAGTGATGGGAGAGTGGCCAGTGGCTGAGGCAGCCCAGAGCAGCTGGTATGGAGCTGGAAAAGGCAGGAAGGAGGGAGAAGGAGGAATAATGATGGGGAAATTTGGTTTTGGCTGCCTGTGGGGTGACCTTAAGTGTCCCCATCTGAGGGACTTGGGACTGGGAAAGGGTTTTACTGAGCATCACCATTCAGAACATCACCAGAATCCTTCATTACATCCTTCTGCTGCTTCTGAAATGAGGGTTTTCCTCCCTGTAAGGATTTACCTGCCTCTGTTACACTGTGTTAAACACTTGCATTGCTGCCAAAATCTGCCACAGAAGATTCCCAGCCAGTCCCAGGGCCAGGCACCACCTCCACATTCCCCCAGGACAGCAGCAGCTGCTTTTCCCAGCTCCAGGATGGCAGCAAGACCGAGGGCTGCCCTGACCCACGCTGCTGCCTGACCCCAGCCCAGGCCACCAGGATCAATAGGGAATTTGTCACCAGCCCCAGCAGGGACAGGACCAGGCTCTGCATGCACAAGGAAACCCCTCAAGCATGAAAGCTAATTTAAGAGGAGCTCATCTCCTGGTGTTCAGAGACGTGGAGCAAGGAAAAAGCATGACAGAATTTGGTATATTTTAACTGAATTATTGTCCACTGGGGATTGAGCCAAGACCACAAACATTATTTCACTTTCTGGTGAGGCTGCAGTGATGAATATGGGTTTCAAAGGAGAAAAGCTGGGTGGTTCTTGTTTCTAATCTTGAATTGTTCCTCCTCCTTTGAGGCTGAACACCACAGCACAGGGATGCTGAAACAAAGACCCTCATCAGGGTCTGCAGGTGAATGCAGCAAGGCTTAAAACACACATATCAAAATGCAACAGAATTTTGCACTAGGCTCTGTTAAAAATATTCTGTTTAATTGATTTTTTAAAAAAATCTATTATGCTGCTCTAGGCATGGCTATTGATCTGCAGTGCTGGAGAAGTAATGAAGAAGCCTTCAAATCAATAAGGCCAAAGTATATCTCAAACTATATCTGCTCCACCAGCACAACAGGGATGTGGCCAGTGAAATTCCCCAGTCAGGAGCAGGAGTATGAACAAACCTGTTCTGATGACTGCAGAGATTTATTTCTATTGGCATAAACATAACTAATGAAACCTCGGCGACTCTTCACTTCCCTGAAAGCTGATAATATATTGTGGTGCTCACAATGAAATGAGCAAGAACACATTTGCAAAGGAAGGAAAAAAAACCCAACTCCCTCAACCGTGAGCTGTATTTTCTTCTTGGTGCCCTTGATTCTCCTCCACCCCCTTCCCCCAGACAGGGTAATATTTCTTCTCAGAGCTGGTATGGGCTTTAACAAGGCTTTTGTAAGTCTCCAAGGCTGCAGTTTTAGGTTTTCTTTTATCCCTCGCTGTCAGGATGGAGTAGGTAGGCAGCTAAAATCACAGGCTGATAATATTGTTTGGGGCTAACAGCCTTATCTTATCTTGTTCTTATTATTCATATTACCTTAGATAAGCCACCTGGGGCTGCACACAAGCAAGATCCAGGGAAGTGACCTCATTACAGTTCAGGTGCCTATTTACTGTAATAAGAACAGCTGGACGAACACAGGCACACTTTGAACTTGGCTGGCACTTTCCATCTGAGGCTTTGGCTCCATCCCTTTCACACTTCAGAGCACAGGGGAACGGAGGAGCTGGATTAATCAGCTCTGCCACTGTTCCTCCAGAAGGGATTACTGCAGGGCTTTGGCCACTGGGCACAGCAGGGCTGTGGAAAGGTGAGTGCTCAGCAGGGGCTGCACCCCCAGAGCTGGGGGGGCTTTTGCTGAGAATCCCACACTGATGGAAGAGAGATGCTTGGAACACAATCAGCTCTTTATTCCCAGTTAGAGCTGGTGTGGGAGAGATCAGTTGTTTCTGCATTTCTACCCCAAAGAGATCCAGCAGAGGTTTGCCCCTGCACAGGGTTTCCGTGGGTGCTGAGGCTGGCAGGAGTTCAGGCAGCTCTCCTGTGCAGGGGACACATCCTGACTGCCAGGAGGGACAGCAGGGCTGGCACCTCGGGGCAGCCCCACAAGCACCACTCAGTGCCACGCTGGCTCCAGCTGGGGCCGTCACAGTCACTGAGCACTTCAGGCGCTTGCAGCCAGCAAATTAATCTAATTTTTTTTTTTAAAGGAATCTCCTAAGTTTAAAAATATGGTAATGCAATTAGTGGCTTTGGCAGGCTAATGAAGCCACTTTAAACCCTTGCAAAAATACCATTAAAAGAGAATGCTTAAGAGCCTCTTCAAACTTTCCAAAATGAGAAGTGCGTTCGTATTCAGAAGATGCCAATCTAGTCTCCTTTCTCCAAGGTTCAAGATTAATTAGGGACTTGTTTAGTGCATGAATGAGGAAACAAATGAACTCTTGGATCACAGAGCACTGGAACCAATTTTTTAATCATTTTTTTTCTTTACAATTACATTCCTATCAAGAAAGTCTTCATTAGACTTTCTGTCACGGGGCCACATCATGCCAGGTAACTGTTACAAGTGCTTGGCTTCCACCCAAAGACTGAACAATATGAGTTTTCTGAGAAATAAATACACGTGAAATACATTTAATGCTGCATTTTCTCATTAAAATGTTATTGCATTTCATAATAAATACATATAACCTTTCCTCCAACAAAACAAATGATTTAGAAAAGACCAACAACAAAATCTGCCTGGGCATTTAAAGATTACCTTTGAGAAATGCATTCATGTCTGATCTCAGAAGCACCATACAATAGATGGAGATGACTCAGGTAAGGAATAATATGAGAAAAAATATGTTTGAGACTAATTGTTAAAAGAATGGGTTTTGCACATTTAGTGAAGGAGAAAGGAAAAAAGTAACTGCTCCTTTTTTTTTCTTTTTTTTTCAATGAGTTGCAACCTGCCCTGGAGATGGGAGGGATTGGTTTGGCTAATCCCATCCAAAATGAGATGCAAATTTGGCTCAAAACTGTAGCAAAATTCAGGGATTTTGTGCTCACGGTGAGGATCAGCTGAGAGAACTCACTCCTCATCACTCCCACACACTGGGTTTGTTTTGATGCTGAGAATTTCTCCAGAAAAAAAAAAAAAAAAAAAAAAAAAAAAAGCAAAAAAAAAAAAAAAAAAAGCACAAAAATAGATTAATTTGCAGAAAGATACTGCTGTAGTCATGCAGAGAAAGGGAACCAAAACTCCAAGGAGGCTGAGCTGCAGAGCACAGACACACAAACCACGTTGTGAGCAAATACCAAAGACCTGTTCCTTCACTGCTGCTCACCAGCTTTTACTGATGAAAGCCTCATTGTGCTTGGGTGAGCTGCAGGTCACAGACTCTGAGGTGCCAGGAGCTGCCTGGGGATGAGAGGGCCCTTGTGTGCCAGGTGTGCCTCTCCTTGTCCTTCCCCAGCTGATGAAGAGGAGGAAGGCTCCCTGCACAGCTGGGGGAGGGATGGGTAACCCCAGCCATGGCTGGCAGATCTGCACCCATTTATCACCAGCCAGACCTCCATCAGGGTGCACAGACAATGCTCTCCTGGCTGGAAAGGCCAGGCTGTCATTTCCATAGCTGATTTGTTCCTCTCTGCCGTCCTTGGAGCAATTGTGGATCAGGGCAGTGCTGCTGGACCCCCTTCCTTGGGCATTTATCAATGAAGAATTCATTTCTATGAATTCATCCCCTGACCCCACTGCTGCCCCACAGCCTAATAAAGTCCTAATAAAGCCTAATAAAGTCCAGGCAATGGAATCCTTGTGCAGGGGCCAGGCTGCAGCAGGATCACACTCATTATCTCCTTAGCACAAGCAAAATTTGAAGATATCAGGGGAGAATTTTGTGCAGACTCTTTTTGCAGAGTAACCACGATAAGCACTGAAATCTAGGCTTGTTTTGCCTACAGACTTCACAGCACATCTCTCAAAGGCACAGCAGGTGAATCCACAGTGGGGAAGGTGCCCCTTGGCACAGCTCTGCCACCACCAAACCTCCAGCTGGACCCTCTGCTGAAAGGCCAGCAGCCTTTGTTTCAAAACCTCTCCTTCCAGGATTATTTCATCAATCCAAGGGATTAGATGGGTGGAGCTGCTGATGTTTTGTGTTGGTGAGCAGGTCCTGGGTGCTGCAGTAGCTGACTGGGGTGTGCTGTCTCCAGCTGGGCACTTCAGTCACATCTGTGACAGTTAATGGTGGCAATTGCAGCTCCATAATCCACAGTCCCAGGATGCAGTAACCCAAGGATACAAACCTCTGAATGTCCTGCTAGGAATGCAGAATAACATCCTGCTCACCTGCATCTTGTCTTTGCCAAGAACTCAGATCTCAGGCAGGCCTGAAGGAGCTGTGGGGCTCCAGAGACCTCACAGACTCCTGCATGTTTGGGTTGGTTTTCTTTTTTTTTTTTATTTCTCCCATCCTTCTTAGTGCTAGTGACACTCATTTCATGCAGTGACACTCATTTCATGCAGTGACACTCATTTCATGCAGCAGGGAGGTGTTTTTCTCAGATTCCCATCTTTCCTGTCATGTGTTCTACCCTTACCAGGGAAGTGGTGGAGTTGCCATCCCTAGAGGTATTAAAAGAACACACAGACATGGAACTTGGGGTCATGGGGTAGTGGTGGCCTTGACCTTGGTTAATGCTTGGACTTGATGATCTTAAAGTTTTTTCTGACCTAAATGATTCCATTATCATCTCTGGAGGGCCACACCCCAATCACTTGAGGATCTTTTTTGTTGGACTTAAACCAATTCCTGGTGGTTGGACTGTCTGTGGTGAAATCTGGCAGGTTGCATCTCTGCCCAGGAAATTCCAGGCATCAGGATCCATTCCTTTCCAGAACTGACTGACAGAGGCTGTTGGAGGAATGTCCTCTCTGCCACTCTCATATTGTCAGGCTGTGATGAACACCACAGGTTCAGAATTGCATGTCTGACCTGCTGGGTGTTGCTCTGTCTGTCTCTGAAGGGAGAAATTCTGCATTTCTACTTGTGTTCCAACCTGTCTGAAACTAACAAAGAGCAGAGAGGGGGAAATTCACCCCAAATTTCCAGTGTTCCAAGTATCTCCTCAAAAAAGACTCTCCAGCTTTCACCTTCCACATGACTGCTGAGTCTGGTCCCACCAAAGGATGCTGATGCTAGAGCAGAGCCATTTAATTAGAAGGAGAGCCAAAGTCCTCAAAGAAAGAGAAGAAGGGAGTGTGAGATGTTGGTGCAGGAGACATGGGAAAATAAAGGACTCTGCCAGCTGCCAGTGAGATGCACAGATCTCAGCAAGTTGGTCGCAGATCACTTATTTGCATCAAAATGATGAAATACTTGACTGAAGGAGAAGAAGAACTGTGTGAATCTGCCATTCTTCTTGTCCCACTATAACCCCAGGAGCCTGAAATCCAATTCACTGCAGCTCTGGGGATGTTTTGCTTTCTTACAAGTCTAAATTTTGCATGTCAGATCCCTCCTTGCCATAAAATATCTGTTTGCATTAAGTAACTGTTTACCCTGTCCCAGCAATAACACTATACATTGGACAAGGATGTAAGAAAAGCTGATATTCCCAGTGAGGAGGGGACTATGTTAATGCAGCAGTTTGAAGATCAGGCTCACTACCAAGGCCATGCAAAGGTGGTTTTTTCCCAGTGCAGATGCACTTTCCTCAGTGCTTTATTCTAAGCTGCCTGGATGGGCAAAGGCTGTGCTCACCTCCTGAGAGCAAAGGGGCTGCATTGTCAAAAACCAGACCCAGTGAAGAGGAATTTGCACTGGAGGTGTCAGACATCAATCACCTGAGGGCTTGTGCCCAGAATAACCTGAAGGAGACATCCCAGCCCTGTGCACAGCACCTTTTGTCAGCTCCTGCCATCTTCCAGTGGGGCTTTTTCTGGGGTGAAACCTGGGCTGCCTGGCTTTGTCTTCAACGTGCTGGTTCCTGCCTGCTGCAGTGGGAATCTTGCCTCTGTGCTGTGGTGTGTGCCTGGGTCTGGCAGTGTTTGATCACACCAGGTATGGCAGACCTGCCCTGAGTGCCAGGAGCAAGAGAACAGCAAGTCCTGGAAGTGGAGCCTGAAGGAGAATCTGCAAACTGCTGTGGCTTTTACAGTTCAGGAATATGGAGGAACATCTACAGCTGGACTCTAAATAACCAGGTTAACTACCCTCTGCAAATAGACCAAACCTGCTGCCCTGATCCCTGCTGCTCTCACAGTGTTTAATAGCTCCTCCAATAAAACACAGTGAGTCCCAAAGGAGAGCTCTCCATTTATTCACAAAGATGTTGCTAAATTCCCTCACACAACAGATTCCACTGCTGGAATAAGTGCCTCTTCCCTGGCAGCTCTTCTTCCTGCCAGCCAGGCAAAGGCAAGGCACAGAATTATCTGTGTAATCTGATTTGGAAGGTTAACTTCCCTGGATCATAAATAAGCAGGGATTTATGACCATAAAGGTGTGCTACCTATGGCTTCAAGGGAAAAGCACACACCTCCCTTCTCCCCCAGTTCTGAGAAAGGGAGAGAAGGATGCCCAGGCCCAGAAATTACCATGGCATAATGGAAGATCCTCAGATAGGCTTGGTTTAATTACACACTTCTATCATTTCCTGCACGCTCCCTGTCCCATTAGGAAATTACAGCAGTAACTCAGCTAATAGAATCTCACTGTGCAAACAGTCACTGCAGGCTCCTGCTGCAGGCTGCTGGATCCAGCTCCTGATCCCAAATCCTGATCCCAGCTCCTGATCCCAGCTCCTGATCCCAAATCCTGCTCCCAGCTCCTGCTGCAGGCTGCTGGATCCAGCTCCTGATCCCAAATCCTGATCCCAGCTCCTGGATCCCAGCTCCTGATCCCAAATCCTGCTCCCAAATCCTGCTCCCAGCTCCTGCTCCCAGCCCCTGATCCCAAATCCTGCTCCCAGCTCCTGCTCCCAGCCCCTGATCCCAGCTCCTGGATCCAGCTCCTGCTCCCAGCTCCTGATCCCAGTTCCTGCTCCCAGCTCCTGATCCCAAATCCTGCTCCCAGCCCCTGATCCCAGCTCCTGCTCCCAGCTCCTGATCCCAAATCCTGATCCCAGCTCCTGGATCCAGCTCCTGATCCCAACTCCTGATCCCAGCCCCTGATCCCAGCTCCTGCTCCCAAATCCTGCTCCCAGCTCCTGCTCCCAAATCCTGATCCCAGCTCCTGGATCCCAGCTCCTGATCCCAAATCCTGCTCCCAGCTCCTGCTGCAGGCTGCTGGATCCAGCTCCTGCTCCCAGCTCCTGATCCCAAATCCTGCTCCCAGCTCCTGGATCCAGCTCCTGCTCCCAGCTCCTGCTCCCAGCTCCTGATCCCAAATCCTGGATCCCAAATCCTGCTCCCAGCTCCTGCTGCAGACTCTTGGATCCAGCTCCTGATCCCAGCTCCTGGATCCATCTCCCAGCTCCTGATCCCAGCTCCTGATCCCAGCTCCTGGATCCAGCTCTTGCTCCCAGCTCCTGCTCCCAGCTCCTGCTCCCAGCTCCTGATCCCAGCTCCTGATCCCAAATCCTGATCCCAAATCCTGATCCCAGCTCCTGCTCCCAGCTCCTGATCCCAAATCCTGCTCCCAGCCCCTGATCCCAGCTCCTGCTCCCAAATCCTGATCCCAGATCCTGATCCCAGCCCCTGATCCCAGCTCCTGATCCCAAATCCTGGATCCCAACTCCTGATCCCAAATCCTGCTCCCAGCTCCTGGATCCAGCTCCTGATCCCAAATCCTGGCATGGTGTGTGTGCAGCAATGCTGGAGCACACAGCTGGTGATGCTTGGGGTTCCTTTCTGCCTCAGAGTGGGGTTTTCTCACTCAGAGGAGCACCCAGTCCCCCTGGAGGAGATGCAAGGCTCTTTTCCACATGCAAACAAAGCTGGAGGGAGCCCTGTGGTCTGGAGTCTGAGCTGGGAAACACCTGGAGGCTGCAGAGTTCCAGGGCAGGTCTGAGCTGGGCACGAGAAGATTTGTTGCACCAGGACAGGAGATAAAAGCTATTACAGGAAAATGTCACTCACCCCCCAAAAAGGAAAAAAAATCCTTTTTTGCATATTTCTTTCCTGTTAAAGGTACAAATGTGCCAGCTGGAGCACAGCCTCTGCTCCAGGGCCCATCGTGTTGGATACAATAGCACAGGAACTACAGAGGGAAGGACGGCCTTAAATCAGGCACCAAATCTCTTCAAACACCACTGTTTCTGTTCAGCCTTTCAGCACTTCACTCATCTTTGGCAGTGGATCTGACCTGGTCATTTTTCCCTTTTTACTTCTCACCACCACATTCCATGGCATTTTCATGAATTAACACAGCAGTGTGGTTTTGTGCTTTACAGATGGGGAAAAAAAAAAAAAAAAAAAAAAAAAAAAAGAAGAACAACCTTTTCCCTATTTAAATAGAGCCATGTGGCAGCTGACATTTCTTGAAAACACTTTGACTCATATTAAGCTTTGTAAGTCCTTTCATTATCTTTAAAGACTTGTAAAAGGCAGCAGGAGGAATGGAGGCAGTCAGCCTGCCTGGGGGAGGTGGAGGGGCAGGAGATGTCTCTGGCTCCAGCTCCATCCCCAGCCAGCCCCAGACACCCATCACCTCCTCTTGCCCCAGGAAAGAAGCATTGTGAGCACAGTAGCTGAAAGAAGTGACAAGTGTCACTGTCCCCTTTGCCTTGGACTGTGGAGGGAGCTGGGGAGGGAAGCACAGGCAGGGGAGTGAGGGTGGAAGTGGAGGCAGATTGCTGTGCAGAGGATTTCTGTTTTCCTGCTGGCTTTCAGAATGCTCTTCCCTCCTCTGGCATCCCCAGCAGCACAGCCACCCCTCTGTCTCAGCTGGGGTGATGCCTGCAGGGCCAGCACCTCCCCTTGGGGCTGGGGGTGCTCTGTTCCCTGCTGGGTCCGACCCCAGTTTAATTCCTGAGCTCTGAGCAGAGTCACACTGATGGGTCTGGCACTGCTGTGACCCACCAAAACCTCCCTGCACTGTGCTGGAAAACATCTACAGCTTCCCTAAATGGACTCCAAAAAGCCACAAACCAAAGTATTTTGAGGAATGAATGAGGAGTACAAGCTGTTGTCAAAGGTGTGACAAGAGCAGTGCCCAGGCAGGGGTCAGGGGGAGGTTTGTGTCCCCAGCCCAACACATGGGCAGAGCTGAGCCCCCTGCCCTGGCACAGCCTCCCCTCTGGAGCTGAGCAGGGTGTGGGACACCAGCTCTGCCCTTCTGCATGGCAGCACTGCCCAGTTCTCTCCACTGATCCACTCCTGACTGCCAGCAAGATTTTATTGCATTTATTAGGGCCAGAAGCTGTGGCTGCCCCCTCCCTGAAAGTGTTTAAGGCCAGGCTGGATGTGGCCCTGAACAATCTGGGCTGGTGGAAAGAGTCTCTGCCCAGGCAGGGGAATGGAACAAGATGTTTGAGTCCTTTCCAACCCAAACAATTCTGGGATTTCTGTGATTCTAATCCAAAATCCCAAATGCCCTCCTGTCCCTTATACTGTGCTCCCCAGGACAAGGCTGCACTGAGCCCTTTGGCTGGGGGAGGTGAAGTTCAGAGGGTGGGAGGTTAAAGAGGAGGAGGATTCTTAGGAGCAAGAAACAAGCCAAGGGAATGGGGTGAGGGAAGCACTGCCCAGATGAGACTCTGTCAGCTCATGGAAGGGCAGAAGTGGCAGTGCAGGTGTGTGGGTGGTGCCTCATTGCACCTGCTCAGGTAATGCAGATTTCACTGCTGAGCCACACATACCCACACTGATCCACAGGTGAAGGAAATCGGGCATTTTGTGTATCACTGTTATACAAAAATAATTTTTTAAAAATTCCATCTCCTTGTGTTTTTCCTTCTGTGCCAGACTCCAGCTGCTCCTCCTGTCTGGCAGGGGACAGGAATCCATAAACTGTGGCCACAGCTGAGGGGAGGATGGCGGTGGGGCTGGGATGGTGGCAGTGGTCAGGTCTCACCCCTTGCTGAGAGGATGGTGCAGGGTGGGGAGGAATGGAGCCAGAAGTAACAGCACCCAGTGACACAACCCCAAAATGCTGCTCAAGGGCTTTCCCTGGGCTGGAGGGTCCTGCCAGGGGGTGGTGGGTGCCAGGTGCTGCTGTCCCAGCTCCAGCCCCATCTGACCCCAGCAGCAGGCTGGCACTGCTGCCTTTCCCCTTCCCCAGTGCACAGCAGACACACACAGTCATTTCAGGACAGGTTTGGTCCCAGGGAAAGGCTGCAGACCCCCCTGACCTCACACAGTCATTTCAGGCTGGGTTTGGTCCCAGGGAATGGTTACAGACCCCCTGACCTCACACAGTCATTTCAGGACAGGTTTGGTCCCAGGGAATGGTTACAGACCCCCCTGACCCCACACAGTCATTTCAGGACAGGTTTGGTCCCAGGGAATGGTTACAGACCCCCCTGACCCCACACAGTCATTTCAGGACAGGTTTGGTCCCAGGGAATGGTTACAGACCCCCCTGACCCCACACAGTCATTTCAGGACAGGTTTGGTCCCAGAGAAAGGTTACAGACCCCCCTGACCCCACACAGTCATTTCAGGCTGGGTTTGGTCCCAGGAAATGGTTACAGACCCCCCTTGACCCCACCCCACCTGCCCTGCAGGTGAAGGACACTGCTCAGGGCAAGGAAAACCTTTCCATGGAGCTCTTTAAATCAACCCTCCCCACAGCCACCCGCAGTGGCTTTGCCTGGGGCTGGCAGCAGCAGCTGAGGTGCCTCTGCCAGGCTGTGCCCAGGCTCTGGGCAGGATGTGTGGGTGACCCCGGCGTCAGCGGAGCACAGGGTGAGGAAAGCACACAGATTCCAGCACGAGTTTTCCAAGGGGAACCAATTAAAAATAAAAGAATCAGCAAAACTGTTCAAAGCCTTGTGAAAAATCACTGGGCACTGTCTTTTCTAGAAAGGATCATCTCACCTTCCTGATGTGCTGGATCCTGGGGCAGCCTACCCAGCCTGTTGAAGAGGGCATCAGAGGGATGTGGACAATTAAAATGTGCCTTGGACCAGGCTGATGATAAACTGAGTGGCACTGGAGCTGCCACAGGGCCAGGGAGCATGGCAGGGATGGCTGGGGATGTCCATCCCTGCCTGGGCACTGTGGAGCTCTGTCCTGGTTGGAAGGACAGGTGTCTGCCAATGAAGGCAGGAGCTTCTCTTTGAAATGGAGAATGTAAACCCCCTCCCTCCAAATTATTATAATTTTGAAATTAAGGGCCTCTCAGGCAAAGATATGGGAATTAGGAATAACAGTTCTCTACTAGGAAAATTAAAATAGAAATGCAGTATTACACAACAATCCCAAACCCTGCCAGGGTCAGAATCCAAGCTGACACCCGTCAGTCAGTCAGGGTGTTGGCACAGTCCCATTCAATGGTGGCTGCATCCTCCTGCAGGGGCAGATGTGGTTCAGCTGGAGCAGTGCTCCTGGAGAAGGTGCAGTTTCCTCTGAAGCTCCAGGGATGATGTGCAAAGGTCTGGCTTTCCTCTGGAATCCAGTGGAAAGAAGGTGCCTTGGTGTCCCAAATCTCAGTTTTTATCTGGGTAGGAAAGGCTTGGCTCCTGCCCTGGCTGGAGCATCTCCCATGGGATGATGGAATTTTATCAGTCATGCCCTGGGACTCAGTGGCCATGAACAGGAGATATCTCCTGGAGGGAGGATGGGCTGTGGGAAGATAAAGATGATTGCCCAGCTGGTTTAAAGATGCCCATGAGCAGATAATGTGTGCCAGGAGATCAGGGTCACTGCCCCACCCGGCTGCAGCAGGTGGGGACAGAATCCACATTTCTGGTCACATCCAGAAATGCAGCCCAAGACAAGCTCCTTTCTCCCTGGTTTGCCCCAGGATGAAACACCTGAGGATAAAGGTCTGAGCCTCAGCACCTCACCCCTGTGTTGTGTACCCGGGGTTAATGCAGGTCCAGTGCCAGCAAGAAGGGTTTGACCCCACCTGGGCATGGCCCTGGGGCTCCTGCCTCCCTTCTTGCAGCCCTGGCCATGGCTCTGCAGGATTCACCACGCACAGAGCATTGTGTGACTCCTCCAGAGAGCCAGAGGAGCTCACATCAAAGAGGGGCTCCCAGCAGGTTCAAGCTGGGCAGGGTTTCCCCAGTCACAGCACTGGCACCCTGCATGTGGCACAGGCTCCTCAGAGTCCCTAGGCTGTGACAGGGCAGTCAGAGCTGGCTGGAGGGGCAGCCCCTTCCACAGCCTGGGGAGGATGAGGTGGCATTTACCCAGGGAAGGACGGGCATTTTCCATAGTTTCTGCCAGGGAGGGGCAGGCCAGGCACCCCCAGAGCTCAGAGACTTGGACACAGCCCCTGAGGTGTCCCCAGTGCCAATGCCAGGAGAGCTCATGGGGGTGGGACATCACCCCAGGACCCCCTGGTACTGCAGAGAGCTGTGACCTGGGCTGTGCCACCTGCAGTGCCACCAGCAGTGCCACCAGCAGTGCCACCAGCAGTGTCACCTGCAGTATCACCAGCAGTGTCATCTGCAGTGTCACCAGCAGTGTCACCAGCAGTGTCACCAGCAGTGCCACCAGCAGTGCCACCAGCAGTGCCACCTGCAGTGTCACCAGCAGTGTCACCAGCAGTGTCACCTGCAGTGTCACCTGCAGTGCCACCAGCAGTGTCACCTGCAGTGTCACCTGCAGCACTTCCCCATCTCCCCAGCACTGCAGGGCACCCGTGAGCCAAGGTTCACCCCCTGCCTGTAATTACCAACCCCTGTGATCACTAAATTCACCACCACCACATGCCTTGGGATTTATTTTTTTGTGGCAAACCCCTTCTAATCCCCATCTGGCTCTGGGGTTTGAGGAGTGGTTTTTAAATTGCCCCTGGTGTCGTGCCCTGGGCAGCAGCTCCACAGCCCAGCAGGAGCCCAGGAGAGCCTGGCCTGAGGAGACCAGAGGAAATATCTGCAGAGGAATGGCAATTAGAACCTCTCCCAGCAGCAGCCCCTTCCTGGCTGCCAGCAGCTCCTGCCTTTGGCTCTCAGAGGGTGTAGGCACGTCCTGCCTGCCCTCCAGGGAAAGACCAGCCTCCAGAACCTGTGCCAGGCAACAGCCCTGAAAAAGGTCAGGGAGGAAAATCAGAGCTTGTCTTTAATGCCCTTCTAAGGCATTTGCCATGGGCAAAGGGCTGAAGAAATTATTTTATGTGGCCACTTTGGTTAAAAATTAAAAGCATGATGGTTATTGAAATAGGCAAAGCTGGAAGAAGGGCACTCAACTATCTATCTATCATCTATCTATTATTATTATTATTATTATTGTTGTTGTTGTTGTTGTTGTTGTTGTTGTTATTATTATTATTGTGGTTGTTATTATTATTATTATTATTTTGTGGAGCTGGAAGAGGGGCACCCAAGCTGCAGTGACCCTGGGGACTGTGTGCACCATCCTTAGGGACCACCCTTCACCCACCAGGGCCTGGGAGGTGCCAGTGGAGCAGCAAGGTTGGCTCAGGACCCAGCTGCCCTGGGCAGGGCTGGGAGCAGATCCAGGTGGGCTCCTGGTGTCCCAGCCCTTGGGGTCTGACTGCAGTGCCAGGGGCTGGGGTTTGTCCCCACACACAGTGTGTGCTGTCCCCCCAAAGTGTCCCAGCAGGCAAAATCAGCGAGGGTGAGCCCAGGAACCCCAGGGGACCACTGGGGATTCACTGCCCTGCAGGGGAGCTCATCACATCCCCTCTGGCTGGAAAAGCAGATTTCAGGGCACAGATTTACATCCCAACCTCAAGACCCCACCAGCAGCTGATGCAGGAGCCTGGGGGGCTGTGGGGTGAAGCCTGAGGCTCCAGCAGAGCAGAAATCCCCCTAGGCCTTCCCCTTGCTCCAGCACAAACACCTCCAAGCCCCGGGAGCAGGGTGAGGGTGCAGAGCTTGCAGCCTGTTGCTTCGGGGTGACCACCAGGAGTCAAAGGCTTTTGCTGGAAATCTCAGTTTTTGCTTAGTTCAGCAAAGCTGACAGTTCCTGATGGTTCCTGCTCTTGGTTTCTGCCTTAGGGGGTGGGATCTGTTTTGAAATTTGGAGCAAAAATAGCACGACAGCTCTCGAGAAGGCACATGGTGAAGAAGAGGTCATTCTAACAACGTGAAAACACTTCCAGGCATTGAACAGCAAATGTTTCGTGCATGCTTGTGGCTTGGAGGAGCAACAGGCAGCTGTGCAGCACCTCTGTGCAGCACATCAGGGCAGACCAGCCCCCCTGCATGCTCTGTGCAAAATCAGATCTGACAAAGCTAAAGCAAGAGAAAATCAAGACATGACTATGAAGGACAATATCAGGCCAAGCCTGTTAAATTATCTCCCCCCTTTCTGTCATGTCTCATTTGCTCCTGAGCTGTCAGTTCCCACCCCCATCAGCCAGCTTCCATCACCCTCCCATTTCATTTTCCATCCTCTGGTTTCTCTCCAAGCCAGACCAGAAGGACTCTCCTTAAATACCTGGAGAGTCACCCTGTCTCTTCTCTTTAAATGCTTTTAATTTCCCTTGCCAGGACACCTCCAAAGTTGTGATCCAGGCTGTTTCTCACACTTGCCAAGCTGCAGATCAGGCAGAGGGGGGAGAACACCCCTGTTTGTCCTGCCCCAGCCCAGGGCTGCCCTGGCCATGGCCACTCTGCCCCCATGGCAGATCCAGATCCATCCCTGCCAGGCTGGGGACACCAGCAATGCCATCCCACCTCCCCAGCATTCATCAAAGGCACAAGAAGCTTTTGATTTATGGTTGGTCCTGGGATCCAGCAGGGAGCTGGAGCTGGGGCAGAGCCTGGGGAGCAGCACGGGCAGGGCAGGGAGGGGATGCTGAGAGGGGATGCTGAGAGGGGATGCTGAGAGGGGATGCTGAGAGGGGATGCTGGGTGGGGATGCTGAGAGGGGATGCTGTGAGGGGATGCTGAGAGGGGATGCTGTGAGGGGATGCTGAGAGGGGATGCTGAGAGGGGATGCTGGGTGGGGATGCTGAGAGGGGATGCTGAGAGGGGATGCTGAGAGGGGATGCTGAGAGGGGATGCTGAGAGGGGATGCTGGGTGGGGATGCTGAGAGGGGATGCTGTGAGGGGATGCTGAGAGGGGATGCTGTGAGGGGATGCTGAGAGGGGATGCTGAGAGGGGATGCTGGGTGGGGATGCTGAGAGGGGATGCTGAGAGGGGATGCTGAGAGGGGATGCTGCTGTGCCTCTTCCTCACCTTCCACCCCAGTGCCTGACCAGACCCCACACTGGCTCCTTCACTCCCTTTTTCTCTCCTCCCACAGCACAAAACGAGATTTGGTGGCAGCTACAAAGGGATGAGGAAAGACACGAGGGAGAATAACCCAAAGCACCCTCGGGTCACACAGCAGCAGGGATGGCTCTTCCATCTCCACTGCTGCACAGACAGGAAAAACGAAATAGAACCTTGCACAGCTCCACTTTAATCGGCCCTGAGCAGCACCACAAGCACCCAACATCTGCACATCCCCTGCACCCTCCTGCCCCCGTCCCATTGTGCCCCAAGGTCGGCGTCACCCGGGTTTGGATTCCTCTGCAGGGACAGCTCAGCCAGGCTCAGCCCCGGGGGTTTCCACCCCGCAGCTTCAAATCAGCTTGTTGGAAATGTAAATGTGCTGGAAAACAAGCTTCAGGTGGGGTTCAGCAGAAAACCTCTGCGCACGATAGCGATCACCTTCCTTAATGTTAATTTCTTATCTCACCTCTCCAAAGTCCTCTGCAAGGATTTTATCCTGTTAGAGGAAATCCATCCCCCCGATTTTCCCAGGCTTATAGAAAAGCAAAGAAAAGTATTGATCCTAATGAGATAGCACTGACAAGAAAATGGCAAGAGCCAGTTCTATCTGTTTAAAACTAACTCTGTTTTTGACTGGTGGGGGAAAAAAATACATGATTATCAATTATCCATGCAGATGGGAGATGTCCAGCCTAGATATCCAGTCTGCTTTTCCTGGTAGCCTCTAAATTCCAGCTACCTCTGCAATATTTTAATGCTTTTCTCTGTGTGCTTTGTTTTTAAAAATTAAAATAAAATACACCCCAAACTGACAATGGTCCCTTATATCAACCAAATCCCAGAGCCACCAGAGGTTTCATATTAAAAGACCATTTGGTGGCATTTTAATCTCTGAAGGTAATGTAGATATTTGTCATTTCTGATCTCCCCTTTCTGCAACTGTCCACAGATGACGAGATCCGTGAAATTGCTACTGCCAGGGAGTGAAATGAGAATTAACCTCGTGCCCATCAGCTGCCTCAGCACCACCCTTTCCACGCCAGCCTTGACCATGGCCATGGGAGAGGAGGCTCCTGGGGCCACCCTGCACACCACAGCCCCATCTCTGCACATAATAAACACCCCTGTGCTCACACATCCCTTTAAACCCAGCACTTTCTTCCCCATTCTCATTTGCTTTGCCTTTCATGCTGCTTTCTCATGTATAAAAGGGGAACCGGGGGGAAAAAAAAAGAAAGAAAAGACACATGAACACCTGAAAATCCTTTTCATATACCTGCTGCTGCTACCACTCGGTGCTGAATCTGAATAGAAACGGATGGGAGGGAGATGGGGAAGGATGAATAACATTTCATGCCCTGTAGTCAAACATAATTTCAGGCAGGAGACGAGCAGGGACTGGTAGGATGGCTCATCCTGGCAGAGAGCTAATGTGCACTTCAGAGCTGCTCTTTGAAGGCTGGGGTCTAATTTCCAGCCTGCAATTACTGCACTGGAAATAATCTCCCAGAAAATGGGGTCACTTTTTGGGGGTGGGGTAGGGTTGGGTGAAGGGGGGGGTCAGAGTCTCAGTGTGGAGAGGTGCCAGGGCTGGTGGATGTGGCAGTGTGGGCATCCCCCAGGGTGCTGGCACTGCTGCAGGTCCCCTGGGCTCCCAGCACACAGGGCTTCTGAGTCCTCCTCATGCTGTCAGCTGCAGCACCTCCCTCTGCTCCCACACATCATTGTCCTTGCTGTCCTGCAGCCAAGATTTTCACATAGGTCTGTGCTTCACACTCCAAACCTGATTTTCCAAAGCTGCACAAAGTCTGTGGTTTCCTTCCATCAGAGGTGCTGGCCAGGGGCTCAGTGCTTTGCAGAGTTTCTGATTTTAGGCAGCACAGTAAGGACAGAAGGGTTGCTGCTGCAGTTTCCACCCAGCTCTTGCTTGGAGGCTTTGCCTTTGCTCCTGCTGGCCTGGAGCTTCAGTCACACACAGCAATGTCATTATGGGCCAGCTCTGCCAAAAACCCCAGCACAGGCAGCAGAGCCTCTGGTACCTGACAGAGCTGAGGGCTCACAGGGGAGGCTCTGCCCTTCTGCCTTACCCACGATAAGGCTGCCAAAAGTAGAATAAAGCAAAATGACAAAGACATATGGTGTCCCCCAGCAGGGCTGGGGACCCCGCTGGCTGCCCAGCTCAGATTTAAGCCCAAATAACCGTCTCCAGATGGGATTTGCTGCAATTCTGCTCTGACCCAAACTGACCACACTCCACAGCTCAGACTCACAGAGGTTTTAGAGCACCTAAACATGCAAACAGGCACCTGGCAAAGATTTTCAAAAGCAGCTAAGCAGATTAGATGTCCAAGTCCCATTGGGCTCTGAGAATTAGGCATGTAACCTGCTTAGGTGCTTTTGGAAATTCTTTCAGGGATTTAATTCTTTGGGCTGAAACTTTCTGCAGCAAGTGTGTGCCTCTCCAGCTGCCCCAGCACCATCTCCAGCCTCTGCAGCCCTGCTGGTTTTGAGGGGACAATTGTGTTGGCAGGAAATTTTTGGACAATTTCGCACACTTTGGAGGAGGAACTTGAAATTGAGAGTGTGGTGGCCAAGGCCTTACCTTTGGCAGGTGCTTTTCACTGTGCACAAAGGTGAGGTGGGAGGCAGGGCTGTCCCCTGGGTGCTGGACACTGCCCTGCTGCAGAGATGGGGGTGGGAAGGAGCCTGGGAGGGCAGGGCTGGGACTGGCAGGGTGGGTGGGGAAGGGGACAAGGGGACAGAGGTCAGGGAAGGGAGATCCAGGCTGAGATGCCCAAGGGGCAGCAGCTGGGATGGGACAGGAGATGCAGTGACTGGGACAAACTGGGGAGGTGACAAGTTTGTGCCAGGCTGACAGGGTCAGTGTGGAAGGGGTCAAGAGAGCAGGGAAGTGGCACTGTAGCTGATTCCTGCTAAACCCTGTGAGCCCTGCTGGGCCTGGAAGGGAGCCCAGGGCTCCTGCTGGAGCCAGCACTCAGTGCCAGCAGCCTGTGCCACCTCCTCATCCCAGCCTCCCACCTCTGCCCCCACAGGAGCCTGAGGACAGGGACATGACAGCCCAGACAATTTTAGATTGTAAAGTGCTGCAAAACCCCAAAAGAGCCTGTCCTTACAAATAAGGAACCTGCAAAACAAATTGCTCTGCTCTCTGCTCACGCTCCAGCAGCTGCCAGCAGGCAGGGTGTGTGTGCCAGGAGCTGGGGCACCAGTTTGGGGCTGGGTGAGTCCCTGTTAATTCACAGGTTCACTCCGTGCTTTGGACAGGGCACTTGGCCCCTCTCTGCCTGTCAAAAGGATAAATTTCCTCTCCCCACCCGAGAGATGTGCTGCAAATTGGATCTGCTCAGAGGTGTGCAGACAGCAGGGCTGGTGCATAGGCAGAACAATATCCCCAGGGCTTTATCCCACCAGAGAGGGCTGGAGCCAGCAGGAGAGGGCGTGGCACAGCCCATTGCAGCTCCAGGGCTGGGGATGGCACACAGGGCACAGCTCTGGTGCCCACACAGAGTTTGGCTGGCACCAAGCTGCAGCAGGGCTCCCCTGGGATGCACTGCCCAGCTCACAGAAAAATGGGTTGAGTTTTACAGCTGCCTCTTAGGAGCACAGTGGGCAGTGAGGAGTTCAGCTCAGCCTGGGATAGCACCTTGGCTTCACCTCCCTTTCTGCCTGCTGCAGGGACTGAGGGAGCAAACAGGGCTGGGATCAGCTGAGCCTGCCTGTGAGCCGTGGGCAGGGGGTGTGGGACAGTGACAGAGAGCACACAGGTGATGTGGGACAGTCTCACAGAGCACACAGGGGATGTGGGACAGTGACAGAGAGCACAGAGGTGATGAGGGACAGTGACAGAGAGCACACAGGTGATGTGGGACAGTGACAGAGAGCACACAGGTGATGTGGGACAGTCTCACAGAGCACACAGGTGATGTGGGACAGTGACAGAGAGCACAGAGGTGATGAGGGACAGTGACAGAGAGCACACAGGTGATGTGGGACAGTGACAGAGAGCACACAGGTGATGTGGGACAGTCTCACAGAGCACACAGGTGATGTGGGACAGTGACAGAGAGCACAGAGGTGATGAGGGACAGTGACAGAGAGCACACAGGTGATGTGGGACAGTGACAGAGAGCACACAGGTGATGTGGGACAGTCTCACAGAGCACACAGGTGATGTGGGACAGTGACAGAGAGCACAGAGGTGATGAGGGACAGTGACAGAGAGCACACAGGTGATGTGGGACAGTGACAGAGAGCACACAGGTGAGGCTGTTCCTCTCACACTGCACACAGGTGAGGCTGTTCCTCTCAGAGCACACAGGTGAGGCTGTTCCTCTCTCAGAGCACACAGGTGAGGCTGTTCCTCTCTCAGTGCACACAGGTGAGGCTGTTCCTCTCTCTCAGTGCACACAGGTGAGGCTGTTCCTCTCACACTGCACACAGGTGATGCTGTTCCTCTCTCAGAGCACACAGGTGAGGCTGTTCCTCTCTCAGAGCACACAGGCAGGTGATGGCACCTTCATGGTCACAATTCCTCTGCAAGAACTGCAATACTGCTGATGCAGGGCAGCATGGGGTGGGAGCCACTCAAACATCTCTGCTTGCCCCTGAGGAGAAGATCCACACTCTCCTGCCTTTTTCATCTCCCTTCTCTGTGCCATTTGGACAGGGCTTACCCTCAGCTCTCCTTGCCCTCCAGCCCAAATAAACCCAGCACTCTCCTCCTTCAGCAGAGCCTCCCTTCACTGTCTCACCCACAGTAATTTATCCTTCTCCACTCCGAGGGCTGCTTGCAGCTCATTAAAAATATTAAAGGTGTTAATGACTTTTTTTAAAAAAAGACCCAAACTGCCTGATGTTTTTCCAGCTCATTTTCTGCTGCTATCTCCCCAAATCCAGTGGGCAGTAATGACATGTCTGAGGCAGAAAATGGGATTATGATGAGCAGAGTGAACTCTGCTGATATCTGGACAACATTAAACATTTCCAGATTCTTTCCTTTACCTCTCCCTTCTGCAGGTATCTGTGTAAGCACATCCTCCTCACACTGAGCTGAGCTGTGGCAACCTGAAGGAAGCCAGAGGAGAGATGAGACAAAGCTTTATGCAAACAGAATTTTTGCCTGTTTATCTCACCTGAAGCAACATCTTGGATAAAGACACATTTTCTCCCTCTGTAAAATGCTGCCCATGGCTTGTCCTTCCACAGACAGAAGAGAGAGGGACCATCCAGGACTTCCAGACCCCCAAAATTTTATATTTTAATAGGCAAAAGCAGGGAGTTGTGGGAAGAAAAGGCAAAGTCCTGGCTCTGTGTGGCCAGGGAAAGGCCAAGAGGTTGAGTGGCTCACCCAAAATTCCCCAGAAAACAGGAGATTCAACTTGGATCTTCCAAATTGCTGGAATTAAATTTCAAGCTCTGTAACTTTTGCTCCAATGATCCTTTAGAAAGATTATTACTTTGCAGAGGGGGAAAATAGGAAACCCCCCCTGATTTAGTGAGCCTGGATTTGTGTGTGCTTTTCAAAGCCTGTAAGTGAGCACTGAGCTCCTGCTGACTATGGCACTGAGGGAAGAGGAGGATTTTTCTGGAGTCCTGTTTCTCCCTGTGAAATGTGTGTCTGGATGAGGGAGAAAATTATAGAAAACAGCTGGGAGTTTAGGAGAAGAATGTATTGGCTATGGTAAGCTTATGATTATCAAAGGTTCATAACTCAGACAAATCAAATCCAATTTCTTGCAGAACAACGAGGAGCACTTCTCCACAGCAGCTCTTCCCAGGCCAAATTTCATCTTTGGAAATGACACCCTGCAAGTACTTCTCATTTAACAACAGAAAAAAGGGTTTCTTACACTGCCTTGCCTGCTGCAGCCAACCAAACTGCCCTTGCCCAAATATTCCAACAATTCAGCTTTGCAGAGACACCCAAACCTGCAAAACTTCAGGAGATAAATGTGTGGGTAATGTGGGAATTCAGAGCAGGGCTCGGGGGAGCTGCTCCCCTGCCCAGGCACTCCCAGCTCTCTCATCTGATCCAAACTTGTGGTTGTGACTCCCAGCTCCTTAGAGAGGCAACCACTGAACCCCAAAAATCATCAGTTTGGCTCTGGGTGTGTTTGATCCATTTGCCTTCCAGGTACCAGCACAGCAAATAGGAGCAAAGGGGGAAGAATGGATAAAATAGAGAAATAGAAAGAAAAATGGAGAAGTGGTGATGCTGCCTGTGGGACAGTGGGGATCCAGCTCTGCCATCCAGAAGGAAAAGGGCTTGGAAACCTGGCACAGAGACCCTGGGCCACCACCACAGCCCCACACTGCCCATCTGTCCCAGACCTCCAGTTTGGGACACCAGCGACACTGGGCCAGCCCTGGGCAGGAGCAAGGCAGCCTCACCCCGTTTTTAATGGTAATTCCAGGTCATGTCCAAGCTCAGGGATCACAGGCAAGGATCTAAACCTGCCTCAAGGCTGTGGAAACACCTCCTTGATTCCCAGCAAGGAATTTGCTGCTGAGCAGTGTGCAGAGGTGCACAGGAGCATCCCTGTGCTCCCACAGGGGGATGGAGCTGGGCTGGACCAGCCAAAGGTGGGAGCACAGGGATGCTGTGCCTCAGCAAAGCCATGCCTGGGAGGAAAATTAAGCAAATACTCCAAAGCTTCCCACATCAGGCAAATAAACGACTTGCTGAAGTTAAACAAAAATAAGGAATGTTCCTCCCCACTTTCTTCCTCTTGCCTTCTCCCCCTCCCCGTGAATCCGACCAAGATTACAGTTTTAAAAAGCACTTTCTCCTCGATGTGGGAGGAAGATTGCCTGAGCTCTCAAGCGTTCACTGCTATATTGTATTGTTGCTGCTTTTAACGTGTTTCGCTCAGTTAAATAGTAACTGATGACAGCTACACACTTAAATCCTTGGGTGTTTTTATCATGGATTTTATATATATCTCCTAGAAAGAGCAGCACACTGCAAGGCCTCTTACCATATCAAACCCAGCAGAAAGCAGCCTGTTTTTGTGTGAGGTATCAAAGCCCGTGCACAGAGCAGCCTATCAGAGCTGCATCAGCTCCCACTGGCCTTGGGCAACTCTGCACACCACGGTCTTTAGAGTGACATGGAATTTATTAAACTTTTCCACAGCCTGACAGTCTTCTCCCAGCTCGTCCCCACCCCCAAGCTCTTTTCTTTTGAAAAATGATTTCTGCCAATCTTGTGCTTTTAACATTTCCCCCCCCCTCTTTTTTTTTTTCCTTCTTTCTCCTCTTTTTCTCCCCTCTCTTCTTTGTTTTTTTATTATTTTTTTTTTAATCACTGCTCGCTGGAGTACGACTCCTCAAGCATCTGTTTAAAGAGCACCATTAAGGTCCTGCTGCAACAACAACAACAAAACAACAAAACAACAAAAACAGAGAGAGAGGCAGAGCAGCACACAGCCCATTACTGCCTGTTCAGCCTTATTGCACTGCATTACTCGACATGACAAGCTCTGCATACATATCACACACACCAAGGGTGGTTTTGGGTGCTTTTCCCTTCTCCTGGGCAGCCTAATTTAGGCTTTGTGTGGTGCCCTGTAATAAATCCCCTCTCCCAGACAATAGTCTATCCCCTTCAGCTGCCTGCCCCTGCCATGACCCAGCCCAGTAAAGCATCCCCTGCTCCTGCCATTCCCACCAGCCCAGCAGGCACTGCCAGGTGCTGCTGACAGGGTCAAGGTGCTGCTGGGGTTTCCATCAGCCCCCCCCTCTTTCCCCTGTCTCCCCAAATTCCTGTCTGCTCAGCTCTTTGCAGGCATTTGCAGCAGCCTGAGGCTGTGCTGGGTGTGTGGGGCTGTCTGCACACACATCCCCCTTTATTGCAAACTTCTCCCTTCCCAGCCAGGGCAGGTGCCCAGAGAAGGAAGGGAGGACACCCAGAGCTTTCCTGCAGGTGGGAAGAGCCACAGAGGTTTGCAGGCTCTGGGCTGGTGCTTCTGCTCTGCTGTGTCCAGGAGTGAGCATTTCTGCTCCTGACCTCCCACCTGGAGCTGCCTCCAGCTCTGGGGCTCCCAACATCACATCAGGGATTGGAGCTGCTGGAGAGAGTCCAGAGGAGGCCATGGAGATGCTCCAAGGGCTGGAGCCCCTCTGGAGCCAGGCTGGGAGAGCTGAGGGTGCTCACCTGGAGAAGGACCCAGGGAGAGCTCAGAGCCCTTCCAGGGCCTCACAGAGCTCCAGGAGAGCTGGAGAGGGACTGGGAACAAGGATGGAGGGACAGGACACAGGGAAAGTCTCTAAACCAAAAACACTCCTTACCCCACCTTAAATCTTACACTCAGTCTCTGGCATTGCCATCTCCCTGTTTTGGTTTATTACCCCTCCTGACCAGAAATATCAAACAGCTGCACAGCTCTCTGTGCTTCCTGCCCCAATCAGAGGGCAATCTCATTTCCAAACATTAAAACTGAGCACATTCCCTGAGCAGAGTGCACTGCACACACTGCCCTTGCACCTCACAGCTCCAGCTGCTGGGAAGGGGCCACCCAGCTGGGTCTGGGTGCTGCCAGCTCCCCAAAAGAGGCTTCCCCACCCCTCCTCTCTCACAGGAGCTCCTTAGCAGTGCCCCTGCACCCAGCCCAGTTGTTGGCAGGGGTGAGCAGGGCACAGGGTGCTGTTTTCTCCAAAGAACATCCATAAAAGAGTTTGCTGCTGCAGGAGGGAATAGGGGCAGCAGGGGACTCGACACTCAGGCACCAAGCCCAGGCTTCTCCCCCCTCCCCTGGGCAGGAATCACTGTGAACAGTTTCTCTGCAGTTTGCCATCAGTCCCCAAGCTCAGGGGGGCCTGGGGACACAGGTCAGGGTGGCAGCAGCTGCAGCCTGGCACTCAGGACACCTGACACTGCTCTGGGGCTCCTCACTGGCACTGAACCCCAGCACAGCTGTGGGGTGGGTGTGGGAGGCTGGTGTTGCCTGGGGAAAACAGGACTGCTAGCAGCATCCCTTCCCACATGACAGTGGCCCTGGGGGCCAGGGGCAGCTCCCCCACTCCAGACATGCAGGATCTCTGCATCTGTGCTCGCCAGCACAGGAGCCTGTAGGAGAATGAGCACGTTTAACACTATCCATCTGACCTATTTTCTGACATGCACTAGCACTGCCTAGCAGCTGCACAGGGAAGCTGGAGGGACAGCTCAGCTCTAGGTCTGGGTGTTGTAACCCAGGGATCCATCTCAGCTTCCACACAGGAGCAACTGCCAAAATTGTGTTTGCTGCATTTGTGCTCTTCCCCTAAAATCCAGCTGCCTCACCTTGCACCACTTCACTCCCCTGCTTCTCACAGGAGATGAAGGCAGTGCTAGAGACAAAGCACACCTCCAGGGTGGCTGGGCACATGAGAGAGAGAGCTGGGAGGGGGATGGATGATGGGGTCCAAGCCTGGAGCCACATCTCCTCATATGATGTATCCCTGTGCTGGTGCTGCCAGCCCAGGACGTGACTCCAAAGAGCAGTGCAGCCCTTTAGCAGCTCTCCTGCCCTAGAGCAGCTACTCCCAAATAAATGCTCCAGGCATGAGGACCACAGCCCCCTCTGATCCAAAAAGCAAATGCATAAGTGACAGTAAGTGACAGCCCAGAGCTGCAGAATCTGCATGAAGCCATAAAGCAGAAGACACTCCTGAGAGCTCGTCTTCCTGCAGAGGAAAACATGCAGTGCTTGGCTGGGTAGTTAAGCAAAAAGAAAAATAAACAAAGCAGCATCATCAGGATGTAAAAAAGTCCAAGGAGCCAGCACATCGCTGTCTGGCAGCAGCTTCAAATGAAGATCTCACATTTTCCACCAAGCTTCAGAACAAAATTGATAAGATAGAAAATAACCCCCCTGTATTTGTGCCATTTCATGGATTCATGAAGCTGACAGCTGCAAGCAGAGAAACAAGCCATCCTGGCAGGAAAATGAGGGCTGCTCCCTGGCAGGCCATAATGACACTGTGGCCGTGTCACAGGGACACCTTCCTGCCCAGGCCAGTCCCTGTCTGTGCAGTGCTGTGGTTTTTCTCACAGTGTTACATTTCTGTGATTAAAATAGGCACTAATGGAACAGCCACACATTGGGTACAGCAGGTCTGTGTCTGAAATGCTTTCATGCAACAGAAAGGAGCTGAGGCTGCTGCTGGGTGAGATCTGCAGGGAGTGCTGAGGTCCCTGAGATTGGGAGCACAGCCTGGCACAGCCCTGATGTGCCCCTGCAGCACTGCAGAAAGCCTTCTGCTCACATCCAGAGCATCCTGACTGAATGGTGACCCCCAGACCAATGTTTGCTGGGTGTTGGGATCTTCCTAACAAGCCCTGAGCCCACTCTCTGTCCCCAGAGGGGTGTGACAGCAGCATTTAAGTGACACCAGCCAGCCTGGACAGGGAGCAGCTGGGGAGGGTGCAGAGCCTGCAAGCAAGCACAGATTTACCTGGGGAGGGGATGTTTGAGGTCTCTTCCTCTGCTGGCAGGCTCCAAATGAACCTTGCAAATGGCACTCAGAGAAGCATCAGAAGGGGCTGGTCCTACCTGCACCAGATGGTTCTGGACCCTTTTGCCCAAAGGTGCTGCAAGTGCTGGGACATTGCACAGGAGATCACACCTTTATCAGGTTTTCAGGACAGACAGGATGTTTACTGAAACCTGGGCACAGAGGAGGGGTTTGGGTGGGTGAAGGAGGAGGGAAATAACAGCTACAGTGCCATCACCTAGAGCAGGCAACGAGCAGGAAAGGGGCTGCACCTGACTCACCAATGGATCCTGAGGAAATGGAGGATTCACCACAAAATCCTCGAGGAAGTCTCAGCCCAAACCACAAATGAGATGTCCTAGGCCAGCTTTCCCTCCCTCCTGCCCTCAGCCATGCCTCTGGAGGTGGGAGCTCCTTACTGCTGCCAATGTCCCCTCCCTGCCCCTGCCAGAGCAGGAGTATCAGAGACTGATACCTTGATATCAGAGACTGAACTGCCTTGATATTTAACAGATCTTTCTCCACTATGCATTTCCTTTATTAAATAAAGAAATAAACCAGCATCTCTTTGCCCTGGAGAAGCTTTCAATAAGATGGATAAATATATATAATTAGCCAAGGAGAGAGCAAACTCCAGTGAATACAATACACCCTGTGAGACAACCCTCCATTAAAAGCCTCCTTGTTTAAACTTCAATATTTTAGCAATAGTGACAAAGAAACATAGAGAAAAGCATTTATTTTTCACTTTTTATTTAATCCCATCATAGGGGTTGATCAGATAATTCCCTGTCAATTTCTCATGCCTTGGAAATGCCATCCCCTCTCCAAAAATTCAAAAATCTCTAATAGAGATTTCCTGCTTCAGCAATCTGCAAAGTCTCTTCTTGACCTCCTGATTTTTACTGGAGGATGCAGGGTAGAGGAGGCCAGGGGCTGTATCCTACCTCCCAAGAGGATGACACAGGGGTGGTGGCTTTAACACAAGGGTGGCAGAAGGGACCTGGCCAACACCTACACAGCCTGACAAAGTTCACATATATATATTTATATATATATATGTACCTCTTTTACAGATCTGCTTTCCCAGCTTGGCCAGCTGCCACCAGGACAGCCATGCTCAGCAAAACAGGGGGGAAAAAAGAAACCTCCCCTCAAGAAGAGGGAGGCAGATCCTAGTGCTGTGCCTGAGCCACGGGAGCGCACCCGGCGAGGGGCTGGGGCACTGCTGCTCATCCTGCTCCTCAAATGCTCTCATTTCCGACCTAGAAAATGGGAAGAGCCCACTGTGAGACAGAAACCAAGGGGTGAGAGCTGCAGAGAGGTTTGGCTTTGGCACTGTTTCCTCGGGAGATGGGATGTGGAGTGAGTGCAAACATCGGCGCCTCTCTCCCGGGGGAGCGCTCGGGGCTGATTCCCCTGCCCTGGCAAACACCTCCAGCTCCCCGTGCTGCAGAGGGCCCAGCCAAGGCTGTCATTACCAGCAGCAGCCCCCTTCTCAGGGCTGCTGTACTGAGCAGATCCTGAATATTTCCCCAGGGAAGAGCCAGTCATTCATTTGCACTGTCTGCTAATTTAAAAACGTGAATCTCCGCTCGATTCTGCACGCCAGAGCTCAGCCTCCGACATTTAGACCAGTGTGAAATTTAAATGCAGGCAATGGCAAATGCAAAGTGTTCTCAGGGCACAGCAAGGGGAACAGTTGGTGGAAATGATGCTGCAAAACCCAAGCTAAAAGAAGGGGATTAGCAAAGTATTCACTCTGTCCAAAAAAACCATGACGATATCTGTGGCCAAAACAAGATCGAAATCAGATAGAAAGAACCTGGATTCTTGTAGATAAAAAAGGGCTGAAAACCAGGGATACAAAGCACCAAGGACTCTGGATTAAAAATAATAATAATAATAAAAAGTGTGGTGTTTTGAGTCTAAAATGGCAGCACTGCCACTTTTTTAGAGAGCAGACCACAGTGGGGCTCGTGTCTGTGAAGCCACAGTGGACACAGCCCTCATCAACCCTTTCTTGCCCCATTCTCCTGTACACAGCAAAAAGCAATTCCTGACATTTTAAGATCTCTCTATAATCTCTAAGTGGATTATAATCACCCTAATGAAACAGAAGGCTAAGACCAAATAGTCAGTTTTTGTCCAAGTTCAAATATTGCATCAGCCACGACCCAGAATCAGCCTCCCTCCTCTTTTATCTCAGCCTTTATTGAATAAAAAGTGAACAAAATGTGGCATAAAACACTAAGTCCATTATTAGCTGGATTTCTGGTTTAATTTAGTTTACATTCTGAAGGATTTTCATGAAGTTGCACTGAAAATACTGCCATTTCCACAATGGTTTATCATTGTTATACTATTGCTACAATTACCTGTCATTACAATCAAATTTATATCAGGACAAGAAAATTATTCCTCAGAAATTAAACAGCACTCCCTGGTGGGATAATTCCTTCTCCTGAACTTTCCAATAATGAAAACTGTAAGTAAATTTGCTGTAATTCAGACCACAAAAGACCCTCTACTGTTAAACCAAATGCTAACGTTTTCACCAGGACAATAACTTGACGTTCAGCAGAAAATTCCCAAAGGTTCCTAGAGCTGTAAGAGGGTTACAACATCCCTGAGGAAGTCAGGCTCCAAAATCAAACAGCTGAGGTATTTCTGTGAATTCCTCCAAAGCTCATACAATGAATGGCATTTTGCAACTTTAAGCAAATAAAAACCTTGGAAAATCTGCCTGGGCATGGAACTGGAATCCCAGGTGTGGGGTTTTCCTGGACACACCTCCAGGTGCAGATGGACATAAGGACAGCCTGGCCTGAGGCTGGCCATGGTCACTGTGGGTGCTCAGCATTTTCAGGTTTTTATTGCTATTTATTGGCCAAATAAGACACAGCCACTGAGAGCCAGAACATTGCAGTGAGGAACATCCCTGTTAGCCTTGCTAGCAGCTTATGACCTCCAGAATTTCCCTCTAATGAAATGGAGCCTGATCCTCTGAAGGCCATTTTCCCACAGGGATTGTGCATTGGATAAACACCTAAATGGTGTCCACCTTCCCAGGGAGATTTGTGCTACAAGTTTCAAAAATTAGATGCTTAATTTAAATCTGGACTTGAACGCTCCATCTAAAGTCAAGAGAAAAAAGAATCCCTCCAGAGTAATCCCTTGATTTATCACAGACTGGGATGAATTGTCCTGTTCTTCCCAATTACTAAAGGCACTCTCCACAACCAGCTCACCTTCATGGCTGTGTTGCTAAGTCAAGGCAGGTGGATTCAAACTAAGGAACCAAAAAGGGACATACCCCAGCCTGGAATGAATCTGTGAAGAGTGGTTCTAGTGCAGACAGTCCTCAGACCAGCAGCCTCCGTGGGCTCCACTTAGGAGCCTGCATTTCTAATTCTTTAAGTGCATCAAAGATGCTCCACTGTGCTATTCCGCCTCAAAACCTGAGCCCCAGAGGTCTGACAGGTTTTCACCACATTCCCATGGTGCTTTATGAAATGTCCTTTATCAGATGCCTGGATTTGCAGACACCTTGCTGGGTTCCCTGCTTGGTACCTCTGACCCTCCCCTGGCACTGGCATCACCAGAGGGCACCGGGTCAAACGAGGATGCAGAGACAGGCAGGGCTCCCGTGGGACCCCAGTGCTGCTGCCCAAATGTGCTGCACGAGCTGGGCTTGGAGAATGGTGAAGGCACCTCCAGCAGGACAGGGAACTGCTGTCAGCTCAGAGCAAGGGGGGATTTCCAAGGATGGAAGGTCCTGCCCGGCTCAGGGCGCTGCAGTGACCTGGGGACTTTGCTGACACCCATTTTCAGGGAGCCTCTCCTGGCAGCCCCGGGGCTGGGTGCTCTCCCCTTGGGTTCAGACCCTGCCGTGGGTGTGGTCGCCAAGGCTTTGCCACATCTTTACCCCACAGCACTGGGTGTGCACTGACACCTGCCTGGCCCCACATCCACCAGCCCTGCCCTCCCTGTCACTGGGGAGAGCTGTGACACCAGCCCAGCTGGGGTCCCAAGGGAAGAAAACTCAGACTACTCAGCATTTTGTGATATTTTTTTCCTCTGAAACAGAAATTCTCACGCTGAAAACAGAGATTTTCTGTAGGGGAAACAGTTTGGGAGAGTCCAAACCTAGAGCAAACCAGAAAGTGAGACTCACTGCAAAACCCACCACTTCTGCTTCAGGGCCTGCCCTGGCTTTCTCTGACAGAAACACACAACAAACAGGGTATTTACAGCATTAAATAAAAAAAACAAACACCAAAACCCTGACTTGCACCCTAACAAGACACTCCATTGCATGCACCTCTCCTGCTGGGGGATGATGAAAAAACAGAATAAACCTGTGAGTGCTGCTGGTCACTGTGCTCAGGGTGCTGCTGCAGGAAGGGCTGTGCTGGGCTGTGCTGAGCCAGGATTTGTACATTTGTGGGGGCACACACAGCCTGTTTAGAGCACATTTCAGGACTACAGGATCTCCCCTGGCAGAGGGACAGGGTACCAGGGCAGGGATGTGCTCACTCAGCATCCTGCTGGTCCTTACACACCGGGGCAGGAGCAGACCCTTATCTGAGCAAAGCTCACCGTGCCCAGCCCAGCACAGGTCACACTGTTATAAATAATAAAGAGATCAAGCCGAAATTAAATATGACCAAAAAAAGCGAATATTTCTTTTACGACCGAAACACGGTGCTCGATAGCCACAATCGCAAAGGACAGCGCCGAGCTCTGACCCGAACTCTATCGCTTCGGATCCCTCAATGTTCACCAAGCCCTGGTCAGCCCTGTTTTCATACAGTTTTTCCTAGCCTGGAGCAGAGGTCCTCTTTTCTTTTCGTAGTTTCGCATATTCATGTAGTTTTCTTTCTTTGCGTCGGGCTGGAGAAAAGGGGGAGCGATGAATTTTGGTGAATGCAGATCTTGGCTTACGGGAGCCAGGCATTGAGATGTAGTTTTCCTGATGACTCCGGTTATCTCAATCATCGATACTTGTTGGGTGTTCATCGCTTGG
Organism: Oenanthe melanoleuca; assembly: GCF_029582105.1. Lineage (NCBI taxonomy): Eukaryota > Metazoa > Chordata > Aves > Passeriformes > Muscicapidae > Oenanthe > Oenanthe melanoleuca. The sequence goes on from NC_079351.1 coordinate 7,825,227, forward strand.
GTGTTTCCTGGGCAGTTTCTGAATGGGCCATCTCCGCCGGGGCTGCTTCTATTAACTTGCTAATCTGGGTTCTTCAGCCTTTGTTGGCAACTGCAGTCTTGCGATGGAGCAATCCCTGTTCCTCCCTCTGCAGCTATTTATGTTCTCAAGTTTCTTTATTATTTTTTTTTTATTCAAGCAAACATGACTTATTTCACATCGATTACAAACTAACATGAATTATATAACGTGTATTACAACACCAAGCTCACCATGCCCAGGAGGTCACACCAAGGCTTGGGGCTCAGAGCAGTCCCTCCTCATCCTCGGGCAGAGAGCAGCTCGGTGTCAGCCCCGGCTGGTGGGCACACCCTGCTGCCGGTGGATCCACGGAGATGCAGCAGCTCAGGGTACCTGTGCCCCCATCCCCTGCATCCCCCTGCTCCAGCCCCTGCAGCACCGGGCAGAGAGGGGCAGGCGCCCCGCGGAGAGGGGAGGATGTCCTTTTGCCCCCACCTTTGTTTGATGTAGCTCTGGGGTGCCAGGGAAATGCCAAACCCCACTGAGGGAGGGGATCTGTGGTGTTTGTACCCTCCTTGACTGCATCTCCTCTCCCCTTGCTGTTCTGCGGACCCAGCTGCCCGTTCACCCCCAGCAGTGCTGCAGATGTCCCAGGGCAACATTCAAACCCCTCCTGCCCAGCCCCTCAGGTGCCCCTGGTTTCTGTCTCACAAAAAAAGGGCGACTTCCAGCCCCTGATTTACCTTCCCTGTGCCACTTGTGCCTCCTTTTTCATGTGCATGGATCATATCCCCGCATATATATCTCATCTTCAAAATAAATGTTCCCCCTCATCCTTCAGTCTCTGCTCATCTGCAAGTCTTGCAGTGTCTCCAATAATTTTTGTTGCCTATCTCTTGACCCCTTCTATTCCTGCTGTATCTTTTTGAGATGGATTGACTGGAAATGAACGTGCCATCCCAGGCAGGACCAGAGCACTGATTTATGTGCTAGCATTAGAATACTCCCAGCAATCTTTTTAACCCCATTCTTCCTCAAATTTCCTTTGCTTGTCTGGTGGTGCCTGCACATGGAGAGTGGAGATTTGCCCATGGGTGTCTGTGCTGAGGTTCTCCCCTCTTCCCAAACATTTACAGCTAATTTAGACCTCACCATCTGCTCCTTCCCACCTGCAGCATACTTTGTATTTGCCTCTGTGCTCCAGCTTTATCAGGAAAACCCTTGGGAGATTTTACACCTCTTCTCTTGACAAAACAAAGGCACTTGCAAGTTTTGCTCTTCACCCATTCTCATTTTTCTCCAGCTCATAGGTGGCTGCATTACATAGCAGCATGTCCCAAACACATCCCTGTGGTAAACTTGCAACAAAATTCTGTTTTTCCCCTTGGCTTTCAGGTGGTTTCTCCCCTCACCAGTGGCCTCCCCTTCTCCCAGTGCTCCCATTTTCAGCTCAGGTGGCACAAAGGACATAAAGGATTCCCCTGGTGAGGCCACAAAGGGGAGGCTGAAAGCTTTTCCATCTTCCCTGGCATTAAAGATTTGAGACAGAACAAAGGCAAAGGATGGGGGAGAGGGTGGGGAACATTGATCTGAGACCCCAAATTTGGGCTCCAGCTTCCCTGGAGAACACCACCAGAGCAATAAAGCACAGGGAAAGGATCACACTGTCCAAGGAAAGCCCTTCCATGCACCCCCTGTCCCTTGTCTGCACCCAAGGGTGCAGCAGGTGAGAGCCCACACCCCACCCACAGTCCTGGCCAGCAAGGGGGTCCCTGCTCCTGCTGGGCAGAGCTGGAGCAGAACTGGCTGCTGGAGGCAGATCTCCACTCCCAGCTCTCTGTGCTTTTCCAAGAATTGGAAATGTGTTTCCCCCCTTGCCAGACATATTTCTATTCAAATCAGTATCAGCCATTCTGTGAGATATTTGCCTTCCTGCATTTATTTCCCAATAACAAAGCTGTCCTCAGCTTTTTAGAGCTGGTATTTTTATTTTATTTAGTTAATATTTTTAAACATTACTACTGCTATAATAAATGTTAACTATTTGTGCAGAGCTCTCATTGCCTTGGCAGGGGCCTTTATGTGTGCAAAATAACAGCAAATCATAATAAATAATAATAATAAATTATTATGGTTGATTACAAGGGAATGTGCTACATTTTTATAAGCTCTAGACCACCTACAGCTCACAAAATATAATGGGAAACATTAAGCCTTTAACTGGTTTTATACATTCCCTTCCCCCTCTTCTACTCCCCACGTTCTGTAATAGATTTACAAACAGAGTAAGGGGGGGAAAAAATCTTCCCTTATAAGAATAGCATCAAAATTCTCCTCAGCTTTCCAGCTGCTGAGTGTTTCTGAAGCCTTCAGTGAAATGCAATTAGTATCTTTTACCGCCTGCCTTCTGGGGATACTGACATTATTATCTTATTGCAGTTTCACCTTGACATGCAGATCACAAGGCAGCGAGCTGGATTCTGTCTCCAGACGCCTTGAATTGTGGCACTGCCCCAGCTGGCTCAGCCAGTCGAGAAAGAAGGAGGAAAAAAGGAGAGAAGAGCCATTTTCTCATCCTGTGGATCTCAGCTTTTTTTACAAAAAGGGAAAGAAGTGCAAATAGATACGGGGAAATGGGAGTTTTGGGGGTAAAAAGCGTGTTCTGCTCAAGGAGGATGGGCATGGCCAAGGGGGATCTGCTCTGTGCCAGCACAGCTCTGGGTTTCCAGCAGAACCTGCTCCCCTCCCTGCAGCTCCCAGCAGGGCTCAGTTCCACATGGACACAGTCCCAGATCTCCATTGCACTGCAAAAGGGAAGGGAAAACAGAAGGGAAAGGGGAGGAAAACCCCACATCAGAAGTGCTTGCAGTCAGGAAGGACCAGAGGGACACACCTGTCCCTCCCTGGCCCTGCTCCCCAGGTTGGCCCTGCCAGGGCTGAGCCACCCCGTGGGCATGGCAGCAGCCACACATTTCTTGTCTGAGGCTTTTTCTGATCAGCCAAATGTGACATTAACCTCCAGAATATCCCCCTGCCAGACAGCATTTCTCCAGGTTTTTTTTGGGGTTTTTTGTGTTTTTTTACATGTGCATGGTGTCCTCCAAAGCACCCCAAACCCTGAAACCAAAGCTTCCAATATCCCAGAGTTTAAACCAATAACCACACTGTTAATGCTGCTGAACACTGATGCAGCACAGCTGGGAAGCAATATTTAATGGGAATGCACAAAATGGAAGGGGGAGCCTGGGTGGCTTCACCTTCCACAGGTCTGAGCCTGGGCAGATGTGGTGAGCCCTGGGCTGGTCAGAGGAGCCCCAGCTGGAGATGTGGTTCAGGTGAAAGGTCTGTGCTGGAGCTGTAGGAACTGTGTTCCAAATTACAGATTCAATCAGCTGAAAATCCAACCCCCAAAATTCAGCCCATTCTTCTCTCCTATCACTCTTAACTAACACTAATTCTCTGCATGCAACTCCAGTGGTGTCACACCCCATATAGAAACCACTATATGATCATGTTCAAGTATTGAGGTCTCTGTGCCCCAAGAGGGATGAGACAGGAACTCCACGGATCCACACCCAGGATATCCCTCCAGAACTGCCTTTCTCACCCGAGTTCAGGTCCTTGTCATTCCAGCAGGGAGTTTTTAATCATCCCAGTGGACTGGCAGTGAGGGTTGGGAGCAGCTGAGCTTCAAGGCCCCTTCCAACCCAAACCATCCTGGGGTTCTGTGAAAATGGAAGAGAAAGCTTCCAGGAACTCCCAGTTCCCTTGCCACCCAAACCCAGAGAGGTGCAGAAGAACATTTCCAGCCTCCCTGTGCCCCTGATGCCCTCCCCTGCTCCTGGCCAGCCTGCTGAGATTGGGCTGGCCCAGCAGAGCCCAGCCCACAGCTCAGGGCAGCAGCACCACATCCATCTCAAAGCTGCACCTCTTTGTCAGGGGATGTGATTAAAAACACAAAACCCAAGCCATATAAATGTGATCTGGACCAGAATAGAGCTCCCAGCTACTGCCAGAGTGCACAGTGCCTCTCTGGAGGGGAGCAGGCAGGATATTTGGTGTTTTAATGCAATAAGAGTGTTATCAGAGCAGCTCCAAGCATCCCCCCAGCTCCCTTGCCTTGTCCCATGGTGGTTTCTGACAAATAACCACAATAGCCCAGCCTGTGACACTCTCATTTTTCTATCCAAGTGGGGTTGGGGCTGTAAAAGAGGCACCATGCAAGGAATTCCTCTGTCTCTTGGAATGTCTGTACATTTTTTCTTTTCATTTAAAAATATTTGGAAAGAAGGGACAGTTAAACAAAGAAACAAATACTAAATAAACCTCCTTGTTTCTCTGATGCTAGACTGGCACAGGCAGCTTGTAAGAATTAGTGATTCCAGAGAGCAACTGGCTAATTTCCAAGGGAATAGGCAGAGAGGGAAGGGAGGAACAGCAATAATTTACAGCTTAACCCATTTGTATTTTCTCTTTACAGCTCTCATCTGGATTAGCAAATGCAAATTATTTATGATATTTTATTAGCAAGCCCTTTTAGCGCTCTGGTATGTGAAATTCCTTCTAAAATCCCAGTTTTTCAGATAAGGGCTGCACCCCTCTTGGTCTTGCTTTGAAAGGTGAGTGTCCCTCCAAGATTTGGGTGGACATCATCACCTTTCCACTGTCACAGGACACAGACCCCATCTCCCTTTGGCACCAGCACACAGAACTCCTGAACTGTTGTTTGCTCCTCTTGTTGTCATCATCCTGTGAATGCAGCACGAATGCAAAAGAACACAGCTGGTATTGAGACTGCTGCTTTCAAGATTCTAGGAGAGGATCAAATGAAGGAGAAAATTAAATTAAAAAAGCAGCACTTAATTATGTAGGCTGCTTTTGTGCTCTCTCCTTCCTCTGTGTAGTAGTTTCCACCTGAAAATCTTTAAGTGCTTTAGAGCTGGTAATTAAATCTCAGAACTGCTGCAGAGAAGGATGCAAGGAAAGCATATGCAGCTCTCCTGATTTGTCTGTTTGATTATATATGAACTTTGCATCTCCCCAGCCCTCTGCTCTGCCAGGACACTCCTTGCAGTTAACTCAAGGTCTGCACAGATGCTTGCAGAGCTGTCCCTCAGCGAGGGAATCAGCTGAAAAGGGAGCTGCAAATGGGGTTGGGTGGGAGCTGGGATGTGTGGATGGGGCTGGGGAAAGTGTTGTGGGGCACCCACCTGCACCAGAGCAGTGCTGCTCCCCAGCATTTCCTCCGTTCTGAGGGACCCACCCACTGTGGTGGCAAAACCTGACATGTGGGTGTTGGCTTGGAGAGCTGGGCCACCTCCCTTCCTCCAGGGCTGTGTTTGAAACCAGCAGCGGGGTCAGAGTACAGCCTGGGGGGCACCAGCTCCTCGGAACAGTCCACAGGAGGACACTCAGAAATGCCCCAAATCCTGTGCACACAGGGTTTGGTAACTCCCAGTTCCAGGGCACAACCCCAGCTGCTCACAGCTCAGCTCAGCTCCTTGAGCTCCCCATGGGCCAAACCCTTCTCACCAGGGAGGGCTCCTCTGTCAGGGTGGATCTGCCTCCTCCCAGCAGCCCTGGAGCTGGGACCTCCCTGCCAGGACAGCTTTTTGGGGATCCTCCCTGCCAGGACACTCCTTTGAGGACCCTCCCTGCCAGGACAGCCCTTTTTGGAACCCTCCCTGCCAGGACAGCCTTTTTGGAACCCTCCCTGCCAGCACAGCCCCTTTGGCACCCCAGCAGCCTCTGTGTCATCACCACATTGCTTCAGAGAGGATTGCCCCAGTGGCACTTTAGAGAAGCTGCTGAAGAGCAGCTTCAGCAAATGTGGTTTAAGATGTTATTTTCAAAGAGCAAGGAAAGCACAGGGTGATGCTCATCTGGCAATCCAAAGCATTAGCAGGAGTTCTGGCAGTGGATTCCAGAGATGATGAAAATTGAAATGTCCTTGAAAGCATAATCAGAACTGTGGCTGGCACAGATGCTGTTGCAGCACCCAGACAGCTCTGAAGAGGGGATCTGCTGGGAAAGTGCAGTTTGATGGCATGAGAAAGCCCAGCTCGTGTTTTCAGCCTCCTGACATGGAACTGTGTGTGCTTCTCCTGGCTTGCTGCTCGTGCTGCCCTGTGGGGAGGCTGAGATGGAGAGGACACCAGAGCCTCTCATGCTGGCCCAGGGGCTCTGGGGAATCAGCAAGGCTGGTGCCTGAGCTCACAGAGTGGAAGGGGACAAGATGCCAGCAAGGGACCCACTGCACAGTGTGATGTGATCAGCCCCAGCTGCAGGGTCCCTGCCCACAGGAACCAGCTGCAAGGATCCATGGCAGCCCCAGTGTTCTCCAACAGCCAGGAAATACTTCAGGAGTCAACAGATACTTGACATTTTTAATGGGGCAGGAAGGTTCTAGGCTTTTACATTTTGTTTTGGATACCAAAAAGCCTGAATTTTTTCCTCCTATTTATTCCAAGAAAAGCAAGACTAACCCAGCAACATCAGCTGGTCTGGTCAGGAAGGTGTTCCTCTGTGCTACCAAAAATGCTCAAATGGAGACAAAAGCCAAAGCCATAGTTATGTGTGTTGTAAAACAAAATTTAAAACTGGACAGGACAGCAAACAGCAATTAGGATTGCTAATGAGAGCCTTTGTAAGCTTTTTAAGCATAACTATAATATATTTAAAATCTGACTGTAAAGAAAAAAATCTGGAGTGGGTTAAGAATGTCAGAGCAGATGTTGTTCCTCCACCCTTCAGAGAAAATTTTGCCAACCATTTTGAAAAGAGATTTTGCTGAGCTCAGTGTAATTCCATGAAAAACTCCAGGTGAATTGAAACAACCTTTTCCCCTGGAAGCTGTTCCAGCAGCTGAGCTCCCTGAAGGAGCAGCTCAGCTCTGGAGCCTGGCCATAGCAGAGGGGCAGGGGGGCAGCACCTCTCTGCTCACAGCACCTGGGCCAGTCCTTAGGAAGGTTTTTCTCAGACCCACCTCGACAGCCTTGGGTTTGGAGTTGGCTTTTTTCGGTTGGTTTGTTGTTTTTTGGGTTTTTTCACCTCCTGGCTTCCTGCCCTCAGACATAATTTTCCTGCACAGGATCAGTGGAAGGGACAGATCCTTCTCCTGGCTGCGTTATGGGCAGAGGAACTCTGTCCATGCCTGGGGTACAAGATCAGGAGACCAAGCCTGCAGCCCAGCAGGGATCACCTGGTGTGCTGTGAGCTCTTCCTCCTCCACACAACCCCCAGCTCCTCCCCACCCCTTCTGGCACTGGACTCCCATGGAAAGAAGCAGAAGAGTCAACTCAGCCCCACCAGTGCCAAGGAGGGTCTCAAGGAGCAAAAGCCCACCAGAATAAAGCTTTGCAGCCTTTGGCTTGCCACAGAGAGGAAGAGGAGCAGAGAATTTAACTGCAAGGTGGGGACTCAGTTCAATTCCACCTTCACCCTGGCAGCTCAGGGTACAGGGAGCTGCCCACAGAGGGCCCTGGCTGCATCCTTCCAAAGGCAGCTTATCTCTCCTCCTTCCCAGGACAGCTTTCTGCTGGAGGCCTGGAGCTGATCCAGATGTTTTCCTCCATCCCAGCCAGATGTGGCTCAGAGAAACCAGGTTTCAGTCCTGCAGTCATTCCTGGTGCAGGCAGCTCGGGCAGGTCTCCTGCTGTCTCCGCGATAACATTTGCACCGTTTGAGTTTGAGCTGATAAAAAAATCCATGGTTTTAGCAAATATAGGAAATAGGTAGGGCTTATTTGCCAGAGCATTCAGCATTTGCTGCAGAGGTTTCACTCTTTCTCCACCCAAGATACCCAGGAAGAAAAACATTGATAGCGAAGATTTAATCGTTCCCATGCTTAAAGACAATATGCTTTTTAATGCCTAGCAGTACCACCTTGGGAGGCATTTTAATGCCAATTACAGCTTTCATCCCTCAGCACTGCCCCAACCCCCCTTTTCCCATCACAAACCCTGACGCAATGAGCCCATCAGAGCAGGGCCAGCCCTGAAATCCCCACTTCTCCAGCGAGACCGGCCCCGGCTGCGCTCCCAGACTCTCTTGTGATGTTAAGGGCGATAGATAAAAATAACTCGGGCTCCATTGTTGTGCTATTTGTACGCTGAGAAGTCAGCACACAAAGGCGAGCAGCCCCGGGCGGTGCGGCTGACCCTGCTCCGCCCGTCCTGGGGGAGCAGGACCCGGGCGGGGAAATCGGGATGCTGAGACATAAAGAGGCTTTTCAAAAGCCCAAAGGGCAGCTCAGCCTGCAGATCCGGGGTGAGGAGTTGTGTCCCGTTGTGTTCCCATTGTGATCCCAGAGCCGGGCGCCGCCCGGGGTGCGATCCAGGGATGCGATGGATGGATGGAAATTCCCCCTCCCAAAAACCAGATGGCTCCGAATACAGATGCAAAGCGAGCCGCATCCCAAGGCCATCAAAGAAAACCGGGCTCTCCAGACCTGAAGTCGGGAAGATAATAGGGCTTTTCAGGGATGTGAAAACGGAATTTCCTCCTTGTCGAGCTATAGCCGCAGGAAACAAAACTCCTCTGCCAAATCCAGCTTGGCGAAATGCCCCGGGTTTACCAACCAGCAGCTTCGCGGTGTCAGCTCGGTGGGGGAACCAAATGGTTTCCGTGGGTTTACTGGGGTAAAAGGGACGGGCATGGGGGAAACCAGTGGGGTTTTTTTGTGTGGTTCTGCAAAATAAACGCACAGAGGTGTCCGTGACACAAAGTGACCAGCCAGGACCTGCGGGGTTCGCCGGGGACAGCGAGGCACCAGACAGCAAAATCCATTTTCAGAAACAGAAAATACGTTCAGCTAAAACAAACACCGTTCAGAATGAAGGGATGAGCTTTGTTCATTTGCTTTGAAATTCTCCATTAACTACTGCACGCTAATTATCTCCCTTTCTGAGTTTGGGCTTTTTTTTTTTTTTTTTTTTTTCCACACTGGAAAATTTTGTTCATCTTAAAGCCAAATAAATGCCAAGAAAAACCTGCCACCCACTACATTTATGATCAAAATAACCATTTCTTTTGATAAGTTCCTGCAGTTACAGTGGCCCAGAGAAAATATATTCAGTGAAGATCACTCACTGCTGAATACTTTCCTCACTTCTTCCTCAAACCAGTGATGTCATTTTTTTTCCCCCTTGTATAAACAGGGTACTTTTTAATGGGGGTAATTTGTACTACAAACTCCTGAAAACGTGTTTTGATTTTATTTTACTTTTTGTGGTTCCTAAAGCCCTAGTTTTGAAACACATGCAGATAAAAATGCTTTGAGAATTTTATTTCTGTGCCTCCAGATTGCTCACTAGAGAGCCAAAAGTCACTCCCTGCTTCTCAATCAAGGCCCCAGCAAAATTTAGACCCCTGAAGAGATAATCAGACTTGTCAGGTTACTCTAAAAGGCAGCAAGACCTGGGCCAACATCTTCCAAAATGCTGACATTACATGCCCCAGATCCTGCAGAACTTAATGAAGGATTTAATCACAAATTTATCTGCAGAAGAGGAAAGTTTGACTATTTCTAAGCAAAGCAGAATGGAATAAAGGAAAGATTTGTTGCTCCAAGAAGGTACCAAGCAAAAAGGTGTGAAACTGAGTTATGTGGGCTCTCCTCCAGTGGCTGGGCTGGTGACACAGTTTGTCACCCCATTGTCACTTCACACCTCCCATCCCAGCAGCTTCACCTGCCCAGCTCCCCCATCTGCTCCCTGCTGACACAGACAGGGTGGATGGCACAGACAGGGGCTCTCCTGCCATTTATTTAAGGCATCTAATTTGGGATCCGTGCCCACAAAGCACCCTGAGCTTCCAAAGGAGCAGGGTTAGGGGGAAATTTGGGATCTGGGTGGCTGAAACATCAGGATTTCCAGCCTGTGCCTGGATCACTGTTCCCATGGCTAAACCCTGGGTTTTGACTTGGAGCCAGCCCAGGAGAGGAGTTTGGGTTTTGGGAGTGCAGAGGAGCTGTGCTGGGCGCTGGTCCTGCCCAGCAGGCAGAAATGAGGAGAGGTCTGGTTCTCATGGCAGGCCAAAGGCATCAAGGGTGAAATCAGCTGAGCTGAGGAAATCAACCATTAGCAACCCCAAACACCAGAAACCTCCACCCTCTGCAGGTAACCTGAAACTGAAACCCAGAATAGACACAAAGAGGCAGAAAGAAGGGTTTAAAATCTGAAAAAATGCAAGTGCTGTCTCCCACCATCGTGTGAACACCCCAAATCTGTCACTAAGCACCTCAAATTTTGACAAATTTTTAACTTCACTTCCTGTGGATATCCTCTATAGGAATAATAAAACCAGGGTAGTCTTAAAATGTGTTTTTTCCTATTCTCACAGGGATCCCTTCAGCTCTGTCATACCCCAAACATAATCCATTGCATGTGGCCTTTGGGAAGATTATTCCCAAAACATTAACAGGCTTCTGGAAACACAAAATGCAATTTTTGAACCTTGGTGGAAACGATGTAACATTTCTAACTAATTTTTAATTAGTTGTTTAGTTAATTGTGGGCAGTGCCCACCTTAAGCCAGCACTAGGGAAGTTCCTTCACAGCCCCTTATCGTTATTTTGATGATTAAATCACCAAAACCTTACTTTTGTTAAAACTAACACTGACAAGCTTCAGCAAACAAAGCCAAAGTGAGCTGAAGATTGAACATTTGAGATCTTAAATTTATGGTGCTTCAAGGACATTGGAGTAACCAGAAGATACAGAGAAAATGAAGGCCTGGAAATTTGAAAGACTTTCCATCTGAGAAAAAGGTGATAAAAACATGAAAGAATGTGGAGCAAAGTAGCATGAAGAATGAGAAATCAATAACCAGTAGAGGATAAAATACTAATTAATGAAGATAATTATATAACCTAGAACCGGTGAACATTAATTTATTTTTTTGTTAAAAATGTATAAATGAGTGAATAAGTTTTGTACCATCATCAGTGTGGAGGGCAGAACTTTGTCAGCCACACACTCCCCTCTTGGCCAAGAATAAAGTAAACTCTCTAACACTAAGAGACAGTTTAGGGAGTTTTATTTATCCCGATGATTTTGGAGGATTTGGGAACAACCTCAGCCTGACATTCATCTCAGCTGATATCTGATATCCACCATGGAAGGCAATGCTGGAGCTGGGGCTCCTAACCAGAGGGAAGAGAAGAAGCTGGACAAACCACAGGGCTGTAAAAAGCCATCCCAACTGCCCCCAGTACTCCTCAAAGCCCAAAATGGTTCTTTCCCCCTGTCAGGCACCCATCTGTGTCCCCCAGCTCTAATTGAGCATCTGCTCTGCAAGGAGCTAACAAGTTCTTGTGCTGGTAATCCTGACCAGCTTGGCATTATTTCTAACACAGGGAGCCCTGCCCTGGCCTAGTCCCTTCATTGTCAGAGTAAGATGTAGCTATATCATTATTTTAGCAGACATATAAAATATAATCCAATTATATGGCGGATACGTGGAATTCCCAACGATTTCAGAGCACGCTGCTTGAGTCAGGAGGGGGGAAAAGATTTAAGGAGACAGGTTGTCACTGGGCATCAAAGGATTTGGGATGATATTTAGGATAACAGTTTATAGACATGGAGCAAATCCTATTATGATGCCACATGGCTGTCAGGCTGTCACAGTGGCTGGTACAGTGCGTGTCTGGGCAGAGGTGCCAGCCAGGAGTGTCACCTCAGAGTGTCCCCTGTGTCCAGGGGAGCTGGCAGCCTCGTGTGGCACCTGTGTCACCTCAGCTCTGTGCTGTCCTCTGGGCCCAGGGCTGTGAATGGTGAATTTGGGTTTACCCTGCAGTCCCTCAAGGACAGGCTGTGGAAAGAATGGAACCAGAGAATGGAAATGGGCATTTACCTGGCTCAGGGTCTGTGACCAGCCAAGGCCACAGCAACACCCTGATGTGTCACTTTGGTCCAGAGCTCCCTCTCCACGGGGCTGAGTCACATTCCGTGGACAAGGAGCCTCTCCAAGGCTTCACCCAGCTTTGGTTTGGCCTGGCAGCCACGGGAGAAGTGGAGAGGAGAGCTGGGAGCTCAGAGGAGCACTCAGAGCACAGCTTGGGGCTTTTCTGCACACGACTCATGGTGTGACCAACACAACTGCAATACCTGTGAAAGCACAGAAGCTGATTCCTCACCCAGACACCCGGGGAGCTCCCAAGTGCCAGAGGGATGAGCTCAGAATTCAGCCTGGATGGCCGGAGATGCCACACCCAGAGCTGCCAGGTTCTGTCCAGCATCATGGGAGCTGCTGTGCCTGAGCAGGGACCCCCAGCCCCCTCCTGCTGGGGAGCAGGAACCATCCCCAGCACCCCCAGTAAGAGCACAAAGTGAAGCCATCCCTGCCTCCCTTTGCTTTGTTCTCTTTGTTTGCTCTTTCCCCTCACAGGTTTCATGCTCTCCTGTCCCACCTCTGCTCACCATCCACCCCTCACACCTGGATTTGGGGTCCCCTGCCATGGTGTCACCCCTGTCCCCAGCAAGGGGATGCACACTGAGGTGCCACCCCACTGGGGTGGACCAGGATTAAAGGAATAATAAAAATTAATTTGCTGAACAGGAGATGCTTTCCTTCATGTGCAGTCCCAAGGGAGCTGGGAGGACTAGCAGCAGGAATACAAAAAACTCCTGGATAGTTTATAAACAAAAGAGATTCTTTAGTGTCTGCAATATCCAGCACAGCAGCCTCCAAACAAACCCCCAGACTTGCTGCTGCCAGCCTGTAAGGAGAGTGAGGATGTCTGAGATTTACAGGAGTGACAAGGGGATTTTTCCTTTTCTTTTTTAAAATCCTTGTGAATCCAGCTGGTGCAGTGACAGCAACACCCACAGCATCCTTCCCTGGGGAAGTCCTGGCAGCATTTCCCACCTCATAACTCAGTCTCCTGTGAGGAGACCCACGAAGCAGCCAGAGCCCTGTGCCCAGTCACACACAGACCCTGAGCTCCAGAGGATTTTGGTGCTGGGGTGTGGCAGCACGGGTGACAGGGACATCCTGCAGCTGCCAGATGGGTGCCATGAAAGGCTCATTAATGGGGGATCGTTGCACCTCAATTTCAGACTGCTGTATGAAACCTCCTCAGTAAGTATCATTATTATGGCACTCTCAATCAAGTCAAGCAGCTTTATGACAAAATCAAAAGTTGTGATCCAAGCAGCAGAGGGATGGGGGGAGCAGCCTATTTATTTTGCTTTGGGTCCACAGCCAGGAGCCAGCAGCTGCCAGGACACAAGAGTGATGGTGACATCCCCCAGGCAGCTGGGGACAGCTTTAAATGTCATCACAGCCCTCTGCCCTCTCAACCCCAGAACTCTCCAGGTCCACAGAGGGATTCTGCAGATACCACTATGCTGGTCTGTGGCTCAAAAACAGGAGGGAAAAACCTCCTGGAACCATTAAGGTTGGAATAGATCTCTAAAATCATCACTCCCAGCTGTTAACCCAGCACTGACAAGTCTGACTCCATCTCTCTAAGCACCACACCAACACATTTTTTAAATCCCTCCAGGGATGGGGACTCCAACACTTGCCTGGGCAGGCTGTGCCAGGGCCAGACCATCCTTTCTGTGAAGAAATTTTGTACTAACCAATCTAAACCTCCCCAGGTAATTTCCTCTCTCCTTATCCCTTTCTGTTGGAGAAGAGATCAACCTCCACTTGTCTACAGCCTCCTGTCAGGGAGGTGTGAAAGTGAGAAGAGACCCCCTGAATCTCTTTTTTGTCCAGGCTGAGCCCCCCCAGCTCCCTCAGAAGCCAAACCCAGCCAGACCCATCCAGGGATGTGAACAGCAACATCCCAGCCACATGCGATGGTCTCTCTACTTTATGCTGCATTTAATCCCTAAAACTTCTTCCAAATACCTTTTCCCATCAAAACCCTTTTCTCTGATTTGCACTCCCCTGTCTCCATCACCTCCTGCCATTTTCTTGTTCCCCTTGTGGCAGTTTTGCTCCATTGAACTCCACAGAGTTCAGATGCCCCCAGAGAGAGCCAGTGCACACAGCAGGAACTCCCAGTCCTCATCTCAGTCCCTCATCCCAATCCCTCATCTCAGTCCTCATCCCAATCCTCATCCCAATCTCCATCCCAGTCCCAGCCACTCATTCCTTGGCCCAAGATCTGATCTTTCAGCCTCTCCTTGGTGTGTAAGGAGGAGCAGGGTGCTGATCACCAGCCTGGTGGAGGGGGTGACTCAGCCAGGCTGGTGCCCTGCTGGGATGGCAAAATCCACCATCCACCACCTCCAGCTCACCCCACAGCACAGGAGCACCCGGGTTTGGGGATGGCTCTCACTCCTGGTGTGCCTCTCAAGCCATGGGTTTTCAGCTCCCTGCAGCACATCCCAGCTGCCACTCCCAGAGCCACTGGACTGGCTGGGAGGGAAGCAGATCAGAAGATCACTCTCTGAAGAATTAGGGTCCTGATCTGCTTTATGCTGCTCAGCACTGCCAGGGGCCCTCCTGAGGCAGCAGCTCCTCTCACCCCATTGCAAGGAGCAGCAGATGAGCAGAGCAAGGCAGAGCCTGGTGTGGGGCTCACAGCCACAAAACTGGCTGGAGAAGCAAAGGTCATGCCTCAATTAACTTTTCCTTCATTATGTACTTTGCTGTGGCCTGGGCTCATTGAAAGCCAGCTGCAGGTAGGAGGAGGCACCAGAGGGATTATCCAGAGCTGTGTGAGCAGATCTGATCTCAGCAGCAGCAGCCACAAGAGCCAAAGTCTGTTCCTGCTCCTGGGAAAAGCAGCCCAGTGAGGACACGGTGATCCTGCTGCTCCTGCAGGGAGCAGCAGCAGCCACAGCCTCTTCCCAAATGTGCTCTTCTCTTCTTCTTCCCATGACATTTATGGCACCCAGGAGATCCCAGAGCAGAGCCCTGGGCTTTTGAAAATCCCAAGGCACAGACACACAAGGGAAAAGTGAGTCTGACCTTGAGCCTCTGGCTAAGGCTGAGGCTGCCAAAGGTGTTCTGGTGGAATGGGGATGTTATTTCCATGCTGACCCCAGGGACACAGGGAAGCCTTGCAGGGAATCCTGCTGCCACAGGAGGCCACCCTGCACCCCCGTGCCCGATGGACACTGTGAGGGGTTTGTGCTTGCTCCAGGGCACTTTCATACCTGCCAATTCCAGCAGACTCCATCCCTCGGCTGTCACCGCAGGAATTTGGCACTGGGCAGGAAAGGAGCATCCATAACCTGGGCCAGAGGAGGTGGCAAGGGGCAGCTCTGCTGCCTGCTGGGTGCTCCTCTCACAGGAGAGGCCAATTTGGAGGCTCAGAGCTTTAAAACTCTGTTATCTTTTCCTTCATTACTTCCACCTGGGAGCAATCTCCTGCTGTTAGCAAACATACCAGTTTAAAAAGTTTTGTGTAACTTTAGTCAAGGGGTTTTATTTGCTTTTGCCCTGGGAAAAAGAGTGTTAAGGTTCTTTCCAGGGCATTGCTTCTCTAGGTGAACTCAACACACCAACAGGCTGGGAGTTGCCCAAAAGACAAAGGGCCATGAACAGAACATCAGTGGCCACCTGGGGACAGCTACCCCAGACTCTGCCTCTGCAGAGGGGGAGACATCTCCAGAAAAGGCTGATAAGACAATCAGAGAATGAAAATCTAATTAACATCAGAAACTAAGAAATTGGGATCCAGTAGGAGACCAAATATTGAGAACTACTTGGGACTAATGAACATTAACCCATTTTTTTTTTTTTCTATGAGTTTTGACTGTATAAAAGAACTGAAAAACCTAGTGAAAGCCATGTGTCATGGAAGGCTTCTCCCTGCACACCCGGGTATGTGGATGAGATGATTTCTGTGGTACATCCTGGCCAGATAACAAAGTAATGCCTTGACTCTCCATTTAAACGTTGTTGGAGGGTTTTTGTTTTCCCTGCAGTTGTGGTGACACTGCCCTGCAGCCTGGCTGCTCAGGGGACCTTCCCAGCCCCGTGCAGCCTCTGCTCCTCCAGCCCTCCACAGAGCACAACCTCTCAGCATTGGGATGCTGCTGCAGGGTGCCAGTGGGAAAGGCAGGTTCCCAAAACACACTGAAATCAAAACCACACAGTCCCTGCTGTGCAGTGAAGAGGAAGGGAGTCAGTGAGCAAATATTTGCCTGGCTGCCCTGCTTTCTAGCACAGAGAGTCTGAAGAAACAAAAGCCCAGCTTTCCAGTAAAACTCAGCCCACTGGTGCTGCCCACACTCAAAATTGTGGCAGTTTGGTACCTTCCCATGTTTGGTCTCATTTTCTATTGAAAAAGCCAACAGAAAAAGGGGAAGGAGGTGGTTTCAGAGCACACAAAGCCAAACTGCTGAGTAATAAATCAGCCAACGCCTCCCTTGCTGCTCCAGGACACTGAAAGTTGTGCCAACTGCTTGTTCTCTCAGCACTGCTGGTTTTACACCCACTCCAGAAGTCCCAGGACTGTTCTCAGGGTGTGCCTTGGGTCACACCTGGAGCACAGGGCAGAGAGGGGCCCAAGGTGGTGGGTGGTCACCTGAATACCATTGTCTGTCCCCTGCTCAGGGAAGTCATTCCTCCAGCGGGAGGATGATGAAGCCTGATCTCTGTGTCATGTCTCATTGCTTGGCATTTTATCCGAGGCATTTTGTGGGTTCAGCCCCTTAGCAGGCACTAAAGAATCCAGAAGGGAGACAGATGTGAATGTCCTGACTGTGGGGAAACTTGAGAGACCATCCTGTTCCATCCATCAGCCACTGCACTTAGAGAAACCCTGGTCAGGAGTGATGCTCTGGTGCCCAACAATTCATAGTGTGGCTGTGTTTTCTGGGTTTGAGATCTCTTTGCTTAGCTGGGTGCTCTGGTGTTTCATGCTGCCAGAATCCACTCTGCTCAGTGGGAGTTTTCACTGTTCAGGTCTCTTTCCTTTACCTGCTCTGCAGCCTTTATGAAATGTGTAGTTAAAATCACTGAGATCTGACTCTTTCAATCACATCCCAGTGGAGCAGAGCCCTGAGCTGAGCAGGGAATAGGGAAGGCTTGACAGCCACTCTCAGCTGAGCACAAGGAGTGCAATCACCTAAGCCACTCTTCCTTGGGAGCCAGTCTAAAAATAACACAGAAAAGCTGTAGAAATAGGAGCTCTAGTATTTTTTAGGGTGAAACAAGTGTAAAGTTCTGATGTGAATCCTTGTTCCTGCTCTCCTGACATGCTGACATTCCCACCCAGCCCTCACCTCTCCCAGCCACGAGCACTCTGCTTTGCCAGCTGCTGGCACCAGCCAAGGAAATTCCAATGTCTGTGGCAAACTCCAGCTCAAGGAGCAGCTTGTTTTCCACTGCCCAGAGCCTGCAGCTTTAAATAAGGCCCAAGGTTGAAAACAGAGCCCTTGTTTTTCATGGAAAGCCTCGTCCATCTTAACAAATTCCACTGCATCCAGGCTGTGTCACAGCGTGGTGCTTCCTATGACTTGCCCAGGTGCAAAATAAAAATGAGAAAAGGAGCATTGTAAGAGGAAGGCAGCATCACTGGGCTTTTCCTTCACTTCTTTCATGTCCTAGGCAGGAGTTGGAAATATTCCCTAGATTTCGACCTGCCCCAACCCTTAGAAACATGAGATGGTTACAGAAGCAGGGACTCAGTCTGCCCAGTCAGCAATGGCTGGTGCAGATGAATCCTCCACTGCAAGAGGGAAGAGCAAAATCCCAGCTCCCTGCCCAGAGCAGCACTGTGGGACAGCTCTGGGAGTTCTCTGACAGCCACCAGCTCACCTGGGCTGCAGGAGAGGGAAGATCTGCTGGAGGCATTCTGTGCACCATGCCATGATAAACAGGGAGAAAACGAGAAAGAAGGAAATTCTTGCAGAATTTCCCTGCTGCACCCAAGCCCTGGCAGCAGGGATTGCTCTCCTGCCACAGCCCAGGCAGCTGGGAGGGGACAGAGGCACAGGAGAGGGAATGGTGCAGGCACACACCTGAGCAGGTGCAGTGCTCTGGGCACCCCTGGCACTCAGGGATGAGTGTCCCCTGGCAGAGGGACACTGCAGCCCTGCCCGGGGCTTCTCCTGCCACCAGCACAGGCTGCCAGCACACAGATGCTAATCGGGTATAGGAGAAGGGGGAGGGAGAGAAGTGAAGAAAGGAAGGAGGGGAGGGGGGAATGCTGGAGCCCCAAATCAATGGGAAAACAGCAGAATCCAAGGCAGGCAGGATGAAACCAGCCCAGTACAACGTTGTCCAGTTAAACTCACAGCCCTGTATTATTCCCAGCTCGCATTAAGTAGCTCAGTAGTGTTAGTGCTGCTCTTGAAAGATAACCTCACCTCTGACCCCTTAAGCTCCCAGACACTCCTAAAAGTACCAGCATGTTATTACCAACAGAAGAGCAGTGTTAATGCTGAAATGCTCTATCCCCTTCTCCTCCCTCCTTGTCACCGCTGGATTTTGAAGCACAACGTTATTAAAAAAAGAAAAT
Source organism: Oenanthe melanoleuca (assembly GCF_029582105.1). Lineage (NCBI taxonomy): Eukaryota > Metazoa > Chordata > Aves > Passeriformes > Muscicapidae > Oenanthe > Oenanthe melanoleuca. Next base: position 7,843,660 of record NC_079351.1, read on the forward strand.
ATATGCTGGGGATGCTCCATCCCCTTGCAGCAGCAATCCCTGCGTGTGGAGAGACCCCCTGGGTTTGCACAGCGAGGGCTGAGGCTTTTCCAGCCTCCTCTGGAGTCGTTCCTGGGCTTTTCCTGCCCTCTCCTTCTCCAAGGTTTCTGCTGTTCCCTCCCAGGGCAGGATGCTGGCACGGTGTGGCGATGCCACAGAAAGCCAGGTCACCTTCCCACACTTGAAAATATCCAAAAAATGCCTGAAACCAAAGTGCTTCAAAGCTGCTGAGGCACAGCTGGGATGAGGGGCTGGTGCTGGCATGGGCTCCATCCCAAACACCAGGAGAAACCTTTTCTCTCCCTTTCCATCCTCTCTCCTTCATCACCATCAGCTGCCTCAGTTCTTCCTCCCAGGCTCTGCTGTTTTGTGTTTGTGTTGCCTTCCTCAGACTGCAAAGTCTTCGGGGGCAGGAGCAGGCTGGAATCTGTGTTTGTCAAGTGCCATGTAAACGCCTGGCTAAATGTGTTTGTTTTCAAGCGCTTATTTGTTTTTCGAAGGGGTAGTTACAGGAAAGTACACAGCGGAATAAGTAATTGGTGCAGAGCTGGGAGAGGATGGGAGAAGTGCCGTGTCCCTGTGGAGAGAGGCAGATGGCACCAGTGCGGCTTCCCCTCCTTTCTTTTCCCAAATTCACAGCCAGGGAGGGCTGGGACAGCTCCAAAGACACTGAAGAAGTGTCAAAGGGCATGAGCTGAGGGTGCCAGCCTGTCCCCAGCTCTGCTCCTGCAGGCTCCTCTCTCTGCTCTGCTCTGAATCCACATTTTGGCACCAATTTTAGTGTTCTCCTTGACAGCCACAACCCGCGTCCTTCTGGCTGCAGCCCCTCCTGCCTGCCTTGTACAGCTAATGAAACTGTAATCGCTTCCACCGCAGCATCTGCAGGGCTTTGAGGGTGGAACTGAGCGCAGGCCATCAGGAAACAGCCTGATTAAAAAGTGCTTTGGGGAGGGGGCACTTTGCCTGAGGGTGACAACGTCTCTTACACTTGAAATGAAATATATCCGTGCTGAAAAGTGGGAAAGAAAAGAGAAAAACTTTGGCCCCTGCGGAGGTTCAGAAGCCCTTAGGCTGTTGGCCACCGGATTCATGCACATTGTGCTTTAGTGCTTTAAAAAGTGCCTAAAAAAGCAAGGTATTGCTAGCCGGTGGACTGTAAAATATCCTATCACCAGCCAGCCATACACAGCGAGGATGTCATGCCATGGGGTTAGCAGCAGTATCATAGGCAAGGTAAAGATGCTTCAGTGCATATATTAAGGGCAGCCCGAGCCCTAAATGCACCCTAAAGAAGATGGATCTCCTCGGGAAGCTGAGATCTATTCATCACAATCTGATTCCTAAGTGTCAATTAATCTTACAGCTTGTGTGTTGTTCCCCAGCCCTGACACATCTCTCACTGTCTCCGACTTGGAAGAGTAATGGCAGACAGTGTTTGAGTATATAAAAGATAATTAATAGAAAACATCCTCCCTTTAAAAAACAGCCACCAAACCAGCCTTTCGGTATAATACATCTGTCCACCAGCATCCCTTTCCACAGATCCAGCTCGCAGCCTCTGTCATTTGGGGAATGTTAATTGCTCCTCGAGGAGCCAAGTGTTCTAAAAGGGCGAGAAGGACCCTGCTCAAGTATGCGGCTAACACAAAAGAAATGGGGATTTTTGTTTTTTTTAAGGCTCATTGTTCCCCTCTGAGCACCGAGCCCGTCGCTGGCTCTCGCTCTGATATTGCAGAAAAGCCACAGAGCCCCTGGCGCGGAGATGTAGTGCAATGAGATAATGTTGTTTTACTTCTGCCATCACTGGGAGGGAAGTAAAGCGTGTGGATGGAGCCTGTTGCTCGCAGGGATGGGGATACAGCAGCAGGGCCGGAGGATGGAGCTGGGATTGCTGCCTGCCACTGATGGGGGCAATGCAGGAAGGGCAAGACTGGAGCATGGCAGGAAAAAGGCCCAGGAATGGGGGAAAAAATAGTCAATTCCTATATTAGAGAGAGGAGAGGCTCCCCAGGGGGAAGGGGTTTAGTGAAAGGTATTTCCTGGTGAACAGTAAGGACTGGGTGGAGTTGGGGTGACTGAGATTCTTGCACAGATTATTCTTTTTTTGTTGTGCACCCAACATGGAGTTGGACAAGATTCCTCCTGCTCCAGGAAAAACTGCTGGGAAAGCCAGAGAGGAGGTACCTGGATGGGCCAGAGCTCAGCTGAATGTGGATGTGGCTTTGCAGGAGCAGATTTCCTGGGAAGAAGGGTGGAGGAGCTGCCTCGCCACTCAAGGCACTAACAATGAGCATAAATATTTCTGCTCTGCCCCCAAGGAATTGCAAAATATCCAAATCTGGCAGCATCAGCCCAGGATGGATTCTGTCCCTTTCTCCCCAGAGAGATCTGTTTGGGCTGGGATCCTGTGGCTGCCTCACAGCTGGGCCAGGAGCCTGGTCCTGGTGCTGGAGCTGCAGGGATGGAGCTGCAGCTCTCAGCTGTGTCCTGACATCTGGAAGTCTTCAAACACCAAATCCAGTCAAAATCTCGGCAGAGAGCCCTGGCAGCTGCGGTGTGTGGATGGAGGATGGGGTTACAGAAGAGAGCAGCTTTTTTAGTCCCTTTTGTAATGGAGTGCAATTCCTGCCGGGAGGGGTCAGCGAGAGTTCCTTTGGGTTTGTCCTTCCCACTTCGTCTCCTGGCACAGTAAAACCTTAGCACAGATTCAAGGCTTAAAACACCTGAAACAAACCCCAGGGGTCGTGGAAAGAGCTTTCCTGGGAATGTCCATCAAATCTTCTGGGATCCTTTGACTTCTCTTGTCTCTGGCTGGTTTTGCTGAGTGTTCCTGGGGTGCTGATTCCCAAAATTCCACTGGGGGTTATGGGAATGACACACATGATCTGGGAGAGATCAGAGCTCTGCATCCACTGAGCCTTCCAGGACACCCTCACAAAAAAAAATTTGAGATTTTAAAATCAAAATTCTGTTTAAAATCAACATTTTTCTCTTGCTTAAAAATATACTTTTTTTTCTGAGAGTAAGGATTTTAATATCAACAGTTTTGACTCTGTTCTGCTTGCTTCACCTTGGCTTTTGAAACCTGGTTATAAAGTTCCTTTCTAAACTTTTGAGTATGGATTAAGTGAACAGCTTCCCAGACAACAAAAATAAAGAAGAGCAAGTGAAGCACCCCCTTACTGGGACAGCAAAGAAAGGTGGCCCTTTCCTCCCCTCACAGGAAAACATGTGTACAGGGACAATCTTGCAGAGTAAAGCACTGCAGCAACAGCCTGGTCCAGCTCCCTGCTCTCCAAGGAAGGCAGACACAGTTGTAAGTTTGGAAGCAAAGGCAGGAGCTGTCAGACCCAGTCAGGTTCCATCAGCCTGAATAAACAGGCTGTGAGTCTCACAATTACAGGTTCCCCCTTAGGATTTTGGCACATACACTCCTAACCCAACCCTGCAAAGAGCAGAAGGTATAGAAATGAAACCTAACAAAGCCTAAATATTATCTCCCATATTCTGAGGCTCAGCAAAGGTTTGATTTACATTTCTAGCAAAGGTTCTTGCATTTGGAGCAATGGCTTGTATATTGTATTTGTCTAAGATTACAGGTGCTTTATGGCATTTACTGGATCCTGTAAATATTCTGTAAAGAGCTATCGACAGAACAATTATGGGAGAGGAATAACAGTTTTGAATCAACTCCTCTTGGAAGAAAAAAATGGATTTTGCCCTTTGCTGCTGCAAATGATCTGCAACTCAGTAATGCTTAACAGCACATATGAGAAGAGTACTGTCAAATTGAAACCCCCCTGGCTGGTTTTTCCAAGACCTGGCCTCCCAGTTATGTTCCTGGGAAAGAGAACAAGGGCTGGGAGGCTCCAGGTTGTGGCAGCACTTTGGAAGGATGGCTGTCCTGCAGATGAGAGCAGCAAACCTCAGCCTTGTTCACAACCCAAACCAAATCCTTCACCCTTCTTGCTCAGTTCACAACCAAATCTGCACACTGACCCCACAGATAAAACCTCTGGCTACAGCCCTGGAAATGATCTCACTCTTCACCTTCACTTGAGCCTTTCCCTGTTACTTTTCCAGCACAAGCAGCAGGGACAGAGCTCTGGGGCAGGGAAGGGCTCGGTGTGAGTGGGTGCCAGGCAGAGCCCAGCTCTGCCCTGGCTCCTGGGAAAAGCTGTTTCCTCCTGGAGGGACCATCAGGAGCCCAGGGAAGAGGCAGTGCCCCCTGTGCTGTGCCACTGGCTGGTGGTGCTGCTGGAGGGATGATGCTCACTCACATCTCACTCACATCTCACTCACATCCTATTTTTAGCACAGCCTGCAGCAGGTTCCTGAGCACAGCTGTGGGAACAATGCCACGGTGGAGGGGACAGTAAAACCACATTCAACAGCGAGGAAAACAGCAGCTCACAGGAAAAAAACCACCTTCCTGCCTGTGGGAAGCCTCCCCAAACCTCTGCAGGGAAGCACAAAGGGTGTGAGAGCTCAGGGAGGTTTGGGTGCTCACACATCCCCAGCTTCTCCTCAAAGCAGCTCCCAAGCCCTGCTGTCCATGCCAGCCCTGTGGGCTGACAGAGGCTCTGAGGAGCAGCCTGGGGTCAGAGCAGTGCAGGGAGCAGAGAGCCAGGCACAGACACAGCAGCCCTGCTGCCCTGCTGCTCCAGCTCAGGGATGGACCCAGGACCAGCTCTGCTGTGTGTCCCTGCAGGCAGAGATCCAGCTCAGGGATGGACCCAGGACCAGCTCTGCTGTGTGTCTGTGCAGGCAGAGATCCAGCTCAGGGATGGACCCAGGACCAGCTCTGCTGTGTGTCTGTGCAGGCAGAGATCCAGCTCAGGGATGGACACAGGACCAGCTCTGCTGTGTGTCTGTGCAGGCAGAGATCCAGCTCAGGGATGGACCCAGGACCAGCTCTGCTGTGTGTCTGTGCAGGCAGAGATCCAGCTCAGGGATGGACCCAGGACCAGCTCTGCTGTGTGTCCCTGCAGGCAGAGATCCAGCTCAGGGATGGACCCAGGACCAGCTCTGCTGTGTGTCTGTGCAGGCAGAGATCCAGCTCAGGGATGGACCCAGGACAGCTCTGCTGTGTGTCCCTGCAGGCAGAGATCCAGCTCAGGGATGGACCCAGGACCAGCTCTGCTGTGTGTCTGTGCAGGCAGAGATCCAGCTCAGGGATGGACCCAGGACAGCTCTGCTGTGTGTCCCTGCAGGCAGAGATCCAGCTCAGGGATGGACCCAGGACCAGCTCTGCTGTGTGTCTGTGCAGGCAGAGATCCAGCTCAGGGATGGACCCAGGACCAGCTCTGCTGTGTGTCTGTGCAGGCAGAGATCCAGCTCAGGGATGGACCCAGGACCAGCTCTGCTGTGTGTCCCTGCAGGCAGAGATCCAGCTCAGGGATGGACCCAGGACAGCTCTGCTGTGTGTCTGTGCAGGCAGAGATCCAGCTCAGGGATGGACCCAGGACCAGCTCTGCTGTGTGTCTGTGCAGGCAGAGATCCAGCTCAGGGATGGACCCAGGACCAGCTCTGCTGTGTGTCTGTGCAGGCAGAGATCCAGCTCAGGGATGGACCCAGGACAGCTCTGCTGTGTGTCCCTGCAGGCAGAGATCCAGCTCAGGGATGGACACAGGACCAGCTCTGCTGTGTGTCTGTGCAGGCAGAGATCCAGCTCAGGGATGGACCCAGGACAGCTCTGCTGTGTGTCCCTGCAGGCAGAGATCCAGCTCAGGGATGGACCCAGGACCAGCTCTGCTGTGTGTCCCTGCAGGCAGAGATCCAGCTCAGGGATGGACCCAGGACCAGCTCTGCTGTGTGTCCCTGCAGGCAGAGATCCAGCTCAGGGATGGACCCAGGACAGCTCTGCTGTGTGTCCATGCAGGCAGAGATCCAGCTCAGGGATGGACCCAGGACAGCTCTGCTGTGTGTCCCTGCAGGCAGAGATCCAGCACCTGGCCCTGGAGCTGCCAGCACACCCTGGCTGCCAGCCTGGCCCCAAATCTGGCTGTGGGGACTGAGGTGTCTCCATCCCCATGTGCCAGCCCTGCAGGCAGCAGGACCCTCTGCCATGTGTCACTTCTCAGAGCCAGAGGGGCTGGATGGTGCTTGGAGGATGGGAATGTCACCTTCCCTTGCCATGCCTTCCTCACTCTGTGAAATACTGGATTTCAGTGCTTTGCTACTCCATAAAATCTGAAAATCTGAGCTCCAGTGCTCCTGCAGAGAAGGTGGGAGGCATCCTGAGGGGCCTTTGAGGGGACAGAGCAAATCCAGCCCCATGTGCAGTCCATGGAGAGCAAAGGTGGCTCTGGGCACTTGGGGCTGCCTGCTCCTTCAGATCAGAAAGCACAAAGCACAAAGCACAGGCACCTCTGGCTGCAGCTCAGTGACCCTGGGAGTGTCACCTGCCTCCCCTGGGCACTGTGCAGGTCTCAGCAGACCCTCAGAGCTGCCCAGGAGCTGTGCAGAGCCTCTGCCCTGTGGTGAGCAGGGACTCAGGGCATGACCCCACCACCAAAGGGGTCTCTGCCCCTGCCCTGGCTCTTGCCCCAGCTGATTTGAGGCATTAAACCCAGCTGATGTTTCCTCTCTGGGGGAATCAGCAGAGATTCTTGTAAAGGAATCCAAATGGAATCACAGAAGACAGGAGGAAAATCTCTCTCCAGGCAGCAGGAGTGCAAACCCCTTGGAAATGGTCACACGTGTCAGTGGTGTTGGCCCTGCCTGAGACCATGGGAACACCCATGGGTGGTTTTTGGGGCCAGAAATGCACCCTCTGAAAACCTTTCAGAGCCACATGCATGGGGACCCCCAAGAGCTGCAGCTCTACAGCCCCAGTGGGATGGCTGCACCCAGGGGAGGACATCTGCCCATGGCCTGAAGCTGCAGAGGAAATGCTTCACCATCACTCCCAGCCAAACAGAGCCCCAAGTGAACCTTTCTAACAATCTGGAGTTGGGAAATGTCCCTTTGTTTTACTGGGTTGTATTTTAGTTTAGGTTTCTCCTTGTTCCCAGTTTGTCTCCAGGCTCCCTGGTTTGGGGCCAGGTCTGTCCAGTTCTCCAAGGCACACACAGACTGGGAGCTGAGTTTGAGCCAAGGGAGAGCTAATGAGTTGTTTTCTGGCTGGATGGGCTGAGCAGTGACTGCTGTCCCAGCCTGCTGTCCCTCACCCACCAGCAGTCCAGGGACATCCCATGGACACATGTCCAGCTCTAGCAGGGACATTTTTGAGGGACCAAAACAAAAGCAGCAGCTGTGGGGTGTCCTGCAGAGCTCTGCCCTTCACCTGCACCAAAGGATCACTTTTCCTTCAGTACCAGCAGGGCTGCTGATCCCACTGCAGCTGGGCAGGGAGTGCAGTGACACCAGGGGCTGGCCATATAAACCTCACAAAGGCCTGGGGGAAGCAGAACACTCTGGTTCACTCTCCTGACCCCACAGACAGGTCTCAGGGCACCCCAGCCCGTGTCCCCCAGTGCAGAAGTGGTCAGAGAGTGGGGAACAGACCCTGGGCTGGGTTCCTGTGGGGCTGTCATGTCTGGGCTGAGGCAGAGAGCACAGTGCTGCCAGCATGGTAAGAGCAGCTGAGGTCCAGAGAGGAAACACCACTGTGAAAATCCCCCCAAGGATTGTTTAATTACCTGATTCACTGTGGGATCTTGCTGCCTGGGGGTCTCCCCTCTAGCACAGAGCATCCCCAAGGTGTGAGGGTGCACTGGAGGAGCTCTGCTGGGGCTGGGATGAGCAGGGCTGTGTCCAACCCCTGAGCAGCCTGGTCCAGCCTTCCTCTGAGATGCACCCAGGGAAAGCAGGCTCCAGTTCTGAGCTCATCCCTCCAGGATATCAACCCACACGAGTCACAGCCACACAGAAAGCAATATTTTACCACCTAATCCCATCTAGCTCTGGGCTCACCTTTTGTTCTGCCCTTCTCACACAGTAGGAAATCCTGTGTATCCTGTGAGTAGTTTGGGCAATCAGACATTCCTTGTGATGCTGGGAGCAGGGAGATATGAGCACCTGGTAAATTTTATGACATTTAAACCAATGTAAATAGCAAACACCTCCTTGCCAGTCAGGGATTAACTCCAGACTCCTCTGCTTTAATGACAAATATTTTGACTTAATGAGAACAAACTCTTTTTTTGTGTTAGCATTTCTATATTAGGGACACAATGCCTGCATCTGGAAGTGTCCAGAGTATAAAATTTAGAGACATGAATCTGTCTGCCTCTTCCTCTTATTAATTCAATATAAATGGATGAAAAAAAGAACCTCCAATAGTTTAGACCACAACAGAGATGCATATTAATGTAAAAACCCTAGAGTGCCATTAGATTTGAGGATGTACTGGGCCAGGGGTTGGACTTGATGATCCTTGTGTGTCCCTTCCAACTCAGCATATTCTACAATTCCAGGAAAATCCACTTGTGAGATACAGTAGATTCCCAAGTGTTTGCAGCGTGGATATTTTCCACTGAGGTATTTTGTAGCTGGAGCAGAAGCTGTGAGCTTGGCAGAGGAGTAAAAGGATGGCATAAAGGGGGTAAGGACTGAGCCAGGGTAGGTGAGTCCAGACCACACAACAACCTCTATGGATTATAGACCTATTCATTCATTTACTGCACCCAGAACTGGGCAGAAGTACCTGAAGATGAGCAATAACTGAGCTCATCTCTCACTGCATTCCACTGAGCTCTGGCACAAAGCTGCTCCAGGAAAGGGCTCTGTTCTAGGGCAGGAGAGGGATGTTTTGGCAGTAATACAAATTTAAGAATGAGATTTTTTTTTTTTTAATAAAAATATAGGAGAAGTGAAAATCCAGTGTCTTGTGTCTTGCTGGTGACATTTCAGAGTGAGGGTAAACCCAGGGGAAAGCACCCACGGAAGGAGAACTCAGCCTGTCCTGGGAAGCCCCACAAAACCCAGCACTGAAGTGGAAACAGAGCCAGGACATTAAACACTCACTGAATTCACAGCTTATCAGCCTTCCAGCATCTCCCCTTTAAAACAGATTAGAAAATCCTATCACATCAATTCCAAATCTGTCAGACCTTTCTCCCCTCTCTGGCACAGGCAGGTTTCTCATGTTTGGGGTATCAGCACCAGCAGAATTTCCACAGATCCCCCATGTCACAACCAAGGACTGCTGTGTCCTGGGATATTTATGCAAACCAGGAGGCATGGCAGGATTTCACAGCAGGAGGACAAATTCATTTTGTAAAAGGTATTTATATAGTTCAATAGGTGTGTGCAGTGCTTTAGAGGTATAAAACATGAGATCCCTGCCCTGAGGGGCTTATAATCTAATAACATATACTAGGTAAATTAAAACATACATCATGATGGCGATGAATGCCCAGCCCAGCCGAGACAGGAGGGCATTTCAGCCATATGACAAGGCAGAACTCAATTTTCATTTTAGATTTGTAGTTTGCCTTTAAACAGCCGGCGTTCCCTAACCCCCAAGCGAGGGAGAAATTTATCAGCATTACATCTGGGGGGAGGGAGTGCTCCAACACAGGATCATTTATTAATTGTTATTTATTATCTGTTAAACAAGGACAGTGTGTGCAGCAATAGCATTCCTTTTTCTGGATTAATTGTTGCCGTGTAATTCCTGGGTTTTATATTTTTAGCAGCCCTGTTCTAGCCTAACCTACTGAAAAGGGGGGAAAAATGGAACAGGCACTCACACAATTAATGTAATGAGAGTAATTAATTTGAAAATAATACCCAGGGGGTGGGGAGGGTTAAGGCTTTCTTTTTAAAGAAATAAAAGTCGAACCAAAGCTCCCACGTCCCTCAGGACCCGGTGCTACACTGACTGCACTCGTTATGTTCACATTTGAATACTCATTCCAGCACATTTCTCATGCTGTTATTCCACCACTTCCTCAGCCTTGCATAATAGATGCAGTCATTGCCACTAAGGAGCCAGCATTTACCCACAGAGGTGAGGAAGGAGACCAGAAAGCAGGCAGGGGGCAGAAATAAAGCTCTCCACACCAGAGATCTCTCCTCGGGGCTCACTCGCTCCCTGCAAAGGAAAAATAAATACAACCAGAAGCAAAGCACCAAAACACTGAGCAATCCTTGTCTGGGGTCCCTTTTCTCCAGGATGTCCATCTGTGTTGGGTGATGTGCCCAGCAATGTGAATTCTGTCCCCATCTGTTAAAACCAGCTGGGGCAGTGCCCCTGATCTCCTGGCACACATTATCTGCTCATGGGCCATCTTTAAACCAGCTGGGCAATCATCTTTATCTTCCCACAGCCCATCCTCCCTCCAGGAGATATCTCCTGTTAATGGCCAGTGAGTCCCAGGGCATGACTGATAAAATTCCATCATCCCATGGGAGATGCTCCAGCCAGGGGGAGGAGCCAAGCCTTTCCTACCCAGATAAAAACTGAGATTTTGGACACCAAGGCACCTTCTTTCCACTGGATCCCAGAGGAAAGCCAGACCTTTCCACATCAACCCTGGACCTTCAGAGGAAAACTGCACCTTCTCCAGGAGCACTGCTCCAGCTGAACCACATCTGCCCCTGCAGGAGGATGCAGCCACCATTGAATGGGACTGTGCCAACACCCTGACTGACGGGTGTCAGCTTGGATTCTGACTCTGGCAGGGCTGGGATTGTTCTGTGTAATACTGCATTTCTATTTTAATTTTCCTAGTAAAGAACTGTTATTCCTAATTCCCATCTCTTTGCCTGAGACCCCCTTAATTTCAAAATCATAATAATTTGGAGGGAGGGGGTTTACATTCTCCATTTCAAAGAGAAGCTTCTGCCTTTATTGGCAGACACCTGTCCTTCCAACCAGGACACCATCCCTTCTCTTCCTCCTGCACATGGCCCCAGCAGCTCTGCAGCTGCCAGGACCTGCCTAACTCACTCAGGGGTGTGTTTGATTCCATTTAGTGTGGCCACTTCTTGCTCTAAAGCCAAGGAAACACAACCCAGAGGTCACCATGGACAATGTCCAAATGGCTCCATAGTGCAGGGTTCATCCTACAAGGAGGCTGTCCAATGGTGAAAAATGGAGAAAACCTCCCAATGAACCTTCCTGCTCCTTCCAGAGCCACAGAGCCTCACTGGGGTGTTGTGCCCATCCTAAAGAAGCTTAAAGAGGCTTTTATTTCTTGTGCACCTGCAACAGGTATCTCCCAGACAGGCAGGAGAGGCTGGAAACACAGATTGGGTGCTGGTGGCACCATCCCTGGCTGCTTCTCAGCACTCACCACAAACCCTGGGTCAGCTCTGAGCTGCTGCCTTCAGCCAGAGCCTCCCAAATGAATGCTCAGCTCGCTGCTGGAATGGGCAAAGAACCTACAAAAAGCGATGGATCACAGTTTTCTATTGCTGCACATTTGCAAAAGGGAATTCAGGACTGGAACCCTCCACTTGACATTTCTGACAGGTTTTCAGAAATAAAGAGGGGCAGGTCTGGTGCTTGTCCATGACGCTGCATTTCTGTGCCCTCCACAAGGTACCTTGAACAGATAAGGACAAAACTAGACATGACAAAGAGTAACTTTTGGATCAGAAATCCAAGCTTTTCAGAAGTCATCTAAACCTCCAATTAATTCAAGTTTTTCTTGAAACTTAAAATTCGGCAAAGATACAGTTCTTGGTCCCAATCATGACAAAGCACAGTCTCACCCAAACCAGACCTTGTTTTAACTAATATTTGAAATCATTATTTAGTGATTGTGCACTGAGTTATGTTATATAATCAAGTCCCTGAAGGCTTTGCTGGATGTGAGCACTTCCACAGCAAAAGAAACACATTTTCATGGAATCTGCAGTAATCACATTGGTCACACAGGCTTGGTAGAATGGAGAAGAATTTCTGTATTCATTTGGAGCAGCTTGTGGAGGACAGTCCAGGGGGGTGTGAACCTGGAAGTGTCTCCAAGGAGCTGGCTCTCCTTTGGTTTGTATCTTGATATCTGAGAAAAAAAAAAAAAAAAAAAAAGAATTACAGTGACATAGAAGATGTTCCAAAACGGAAATTTCAGCTTTCTTGCCACCTCCACCAGGGATTTCTTGTGGGGTTTCCAACAAGCTGCTGGATCACACTGTGTCTGATTTTTCAGTTACTAGAATACTGGCATTTCTCTGAATTAGAGGGGAAGGGAATGAATAGAACAGGATGGGGAATAAAAATTTCAAAACACAAGAAGAAGGAACACCTCAGGACTTTATGAAAACAGCAGAAAACTCCAACTCCCACACGACTCAGGAGCCCTTGGGTGGGGAGATACAGAACCACTGTGATTTGGTCAACTAGTGTTTTCTTTTTATTAACTCAATTCCACAGGGAATTGTAAGGGCTGCCACAGCCTCTCCCTCATCATCCCTGGGGAGGGGGCAAAGGAAAACTGTCTGATTTTTAATAAAAACCTCTTGAAATGAAGTTAAAATCACAAATAGCAGCGGGAGGGAAGGAGGAACAAGCAGCTGAGGAGGCTGCTGGTGCCCCCTGGTCCCTGCCCTGGGTGGGATACACTTCAGGGGGGCACCTGGGCCCTGGCTGCCTCCAGTTGGGGATCAGAAACCTCCACGGGCCCTCCCTGCCCTCCCCCGTGGCTGGGGACACCGTGGGCACCGGGAGGACCCTTCATCCCCATGGAGCAGGCAGAGGATGCTGAGCCCAGCCAGGATCCCCGCCGGGGTGAGGACACACCACTCACAGGGGAGGAGAGGCAGGGCCGTTCCACCATCCCTTTCTTTAGCAGCTCCGTGCTGCGTTTTGTTCGGGGGTTTAACTTTTTTTTTTTCCTTCTTTTTTTTTTTTTTTTAATTTTTTTCCCTTTTTTATTTTTTTCCCCCCGGTGTTCGTTAGCAGAAGTGACATTTCTGCGGACGGGCAGGCGATGACGGCAGCTAATGGCTCCCGGGCCCTCTCTCCGGTTTCCTTAGCAACTGCGGGAAGGGAAAACAGAACCTGTCAGATGGAAAATGTCAATTATAGCGGATGCGGAGGGGAGAGATGCTGCGAGCAGAGGAGGCGTGCGGCGGCGGGGGGAGCGGGGCTGCGCCGGGGAGGGGGAGCCCGGCAGCGCCCGGCCCGCAGCAGCGACAATGCTGGCAGCGCCGGGGACCAGGGATGAGGGATGCAGGGACCAGGGATGAGGGATGGGGGATGCAGGGATGAGGGATGCAGGGATGCAGGGATGCAGGGATGCAGGGATGCAGGGATGCAGGGATGCAGGGATGAGGGATGCAGGGACCAGGAATGCAGGGATGCAGGGATGAGGGATGGGGGATGAGGGATGGAGGGATGAGGGATGAAGGGATGAGGGATGCAGGGATGCAGGGATGCAGGGATGCAGGGATGCAGGGATGCAGGGATGCAGGGATGCAGGGATGAGGGATGAGGGATGCAGGGACCAGGGATGCAGGGATGCAGGGATGAGGGATGAGGGAGCAGGGATGAGGGATGCAGGGATGCAGGGATGAGGGATGAGGGATGCAGGGATGCAGGGATGCAGGGATGCAGGAATGCAGGAATGCAGGGATGAGGGATGCAGGGATGCAGGGATGAGGGAGCAGGGATGAGGGATGCAGGGATGCAGGGATGCAGGGATGCAGGGATGCAGGAATGCAGGGATGAGGGATGCAGGGATGCAGGGACCAGGAATGCAGGGATGCAGGGATGCAGGGATGAGGGATGAGGGATGGAGGGATGCAGGGATGCAGGGATGAGGGATGAGGGATGAGTGATGCAGGAATGCAGGGATGAGGGATGCAGGGCTGTGGTCTGTGGGATACAGGACTGTAGGATGCAGGGATGCATGGCTGAGAGATGCAGGGCTGAGGGATGCAGGGCTGAGAGATGCAGGGCAGAGGAATGCAGGGCTGAGAGATGCAGGGCTGTAGAATGCAGGGCTGTGGTCTGTGGGATGCAGGGTTGTAGGATGCAGGGATGCAGGGCTGCGGGATGCAGGACTGAGGGATGCAGGGATGCAGGGCTGAGGGATTCAGGGCTGAGAGATGAAGAGCTGATGGATGCAGGGCTGTATGATGCAGGGCTGTATGATGCAGGGATGCAGGGCTGTAGGATGCAGGGATGCAGGGCTGTGGGATGCAGGGATGCAGGGCTGTGGGATGCAGGGCTGTGGGATGCAGGGCTGTAGGATGCAGGGCTACACTGCTTCCCCAACAATTTTATCAGACCCAGCCCATCACCGTGGCCCAGTGGCTGAGTGACCCCCCCTAAGCCGAAGTAGAATGCCCTGAGGTAGAGATGAAAGCAGCAGGAAGGATATAAATCAGATGAGCTAATAAATAAATAAGAGTGAGGAATAAATAAAGGCGCGGGCGAGCTACGCCCGCATCCCGCCCGTGGCTCCTCACGCCCTCGGCGGCTGCGGGGCGGATCCGTGCAGAAGAAGTCATCTGCTAAAGCGGCGGGGAAGGAGCGCTGACGCAGTGCTCATATTAATCAAAGCGAGCCGTCCCTGCGCTGCCAGCGAGACAAAAGCAGGCGGTGCCGGGCGGGGATGCCCGGCCCGGGGACGGGCTGCAGGAGGCTGAGGGTGCCCAGGGCTGCGCACCCACCCTGCTGCTGTTCGCCCAGCCCAGCCCGACCAGGCAGGGACGTGGCACGGCGCTCTGCTGCCAGCCCAGACGGCGGCAGGAGGCTGCAAGGAGGCTGAGGCTGAAATCCGGGCTCCCCTCTGCAGGGAAGGCTGGGGTGGCACCGAATCAGCCCAGCCCCATCCTTGCAGCAGCAGCAGCGCTGGCAGTGTGAGCGCTGCACATCCTCCTTCCTCAGGCACCTCCCAGCGCCGTCTGCTTTTATCCATCTTCCAGTCGACTACTCCAGAACGCACCTGGTTTTAAAACTGAAGGGGAAAAAGCCAAAGCAGCAGCGACCCCAGCTTCTCTGCGGGATGCTGGCGCTTCCAGCCAGCCCCTCGCACACCAGCAGCTCCTGCTGCAGCGCTGAGTGCACCCTAAGGACACCGGGGTTGCTGTTCAGTCACCTTGTGCTGACACCTCCCTGCCCGTTCAAAGCCTTCTGAGCAGGGAGAGTGCTAAATCAGCCTTTTCTCTCTTCACTTCGCCACCATCCAGGCCTCCTTGTCACGCTGTGACGGGGGGATTCGGACTTTCCTTGTCTTGACTGACACTGATGTCCTGCCGGGAGGGAGCCAGCCGGCAGCTCCTGCACCGTGAATGCTAAAGTGAGTGGAATGAAGGAGGAGAGCTGCCTTGGGAAGGTGGTCACCTGCAGCTGGCTGGAAGAATGAGTTTTATTCTGTTCTAGTCTGTATTTTTTTTGTTGTTTACTCGGATGGGTCAGGAAGCCTGTGGCTCAGGAGCAATGCTTTCTCTTGCCTTGATAAACAAATGCCTCACCTTGCTGGTCACTTAACCCACTCCATTTCTGAGATCTCAGATAGCACTTGCCCACCTCTGCAAAGCCCTACAATACCCTGAGGGGAAAGGAAATACCAGACCCTGCTTAGTTTTCCTCATCCCTTTCCCTAAGTGATCTCTCTGAATGGGAAAAGCAGCAGATGTGAGGCACAAACCAGAGGTACCCTGAGCTGGTGCTTTCTTGAGTCTCATCCTAACCCTGAAACCCAAAAACCCATCTGGACCCTGGCCCTCTTACCCTCCAAAGACTCAGCACCAAGGTCCATCATCTCATTTCTCTGGGCCCAAAACCATCTCAGAGCAGATAATTTTTAATGCTCAGCATGACAAGGCGGTTTCACCTCTCTATTCCCTCTGTTCCTGGCTGTTTCCTGCACTTTCTAAGTGTTTAATTGCAACAACAGGCTTCTGTAGGCTGAAATAATCATCCCTCAAGAGCTGTCCAGCTGAGAAGAGGGAGAATCTTTGCTGGAGCCAGGACAGCTCCAGGAACTGTCACCCAGGTTCACTTCTCCTTCCTTTTCCCTTCTCACGCTCATGGGCTATTTTTACATTTTCTCTTATGTAACCAGGTCAGGGTCTGCTCTGGTTTCCACTTTGTCTGAAGCCAAAGGGGAAAAACCCACTATGAATTCAAGTAATGGACTTCCAACTGATTGCTTTTCAAAGTGCCACCCCAGGTCTTTGCCATGGCACCTGGGTGGGAACAGCTCCAGCCTCTGGGGAGCCCTGGGGAATAACCAGCATGGTGTGGGCAGGGCAGCAAAAAAACTCCAGATTGAATCCAGAACAGCTTTAACCAGTCTCCAGTTACACCATTCCTGCGTGTGCTGGGTTTCTGGCCCTCCTGTGCCTTCCCCAAAACCATCCATGAACCAAAGCTCCCTGGGGTGCTACAATCACAGCTCTACCAAACCCCTGGGTCAGGCAGGGCACTGGGCACTGCTGGGGGTGTGCCCAGCACATCTGCCCATCCCAGCACAGGATGGAAATGCCATCCCATGCATTCCACATGAGAGCAGGGCTCAGGGCCCAGCCCAAAGGCATGTTTGCCCTCCAAGGAGATTTCCCAGCCTGGCAAACCACACCACAGCTTCCCACAATGGCATTTCCAAAAGACTTTCTTTGAAAAACTTGGTGCTGCTGATAAATCTTAAAGCAGCAACACTCATCCCTTCCATCCATCCATCCATCCATCCATCCATCCATCCATCCATCCATCCATCCTTCTCCCCTCATTTCACACACCTCCCTGAGCCAGGTGGGACCCCTGGTGCTGCAGGGCTGTAAATATCAATTGTTCTAACCCCGTTAGAGCCTAATAGGCTCAGCAATATCCAGTGAGGAAAGGGCCTGACCCTGCTCGTCAGCAGTCATGACATGGAACAGCTATAGCATGTTCAGGGTATGCAAAAGGCTTAAATGCACATTTAATGGTTGTCAGGCAGCAGTTCCTATTAATATAAAGACAGTCACATCCCAGGGCTATGGAAAAAGAGCTGAAAAGCATGGAAGAAAAATGAATTTATTTCAATGGATATTCATGTGATGAAGAAACGACTCAAACAGCTAAAGCTGCTCTGCTCCTGATGTGATGAGAGATTGAAACTTGGATAATTAGTACAAAAGTTTCCCTGCCCATGTGACTCAGATCTTCAATTATTGACATTTGAGTTCATTATCATTTATGCATTTTCTTTATTTGTGTTTTGCCCAGGAAAAAGCAGCGCAACTCAGGCAGATAATTTGTTGTTGCTCTGCATATCTGCTTTCCAGCATTAAATTTTTATATCTTCTCCATCAAAACCAGCTGAACTTCCAGCCCTCTCAGCCCCCTAATACCATAATACAAATAACTGCAACCTCCTCCCACAAAAGATTAACCTCTCGCTATGTCCATAACTCCCCTTCTCATAAATTTAAAATTCATAATCTGAAAATATTTACTACCATTTCAAGACTTGGGTAGAAATCTCCCTCATTCCATTGTGTAAAATGTAAATTTTAGGCAAAGCCAAAGCTGACATCATTCTTTATCTCTGAACTACTTTGTCCAGGAGTGGCAGTTCATCCTCTCCTATCATGGTAGGACAGACCTTTTATAAAGCTTTGTAATGCCCCAGTTTGCCTCTCGTTGCAGGCTGTACAATGTTACTAATCTCAAAATTGATAAATTACCAACACGGAGGCAGAGCAAAACCCTTTGCACGGGCATGAGAAATTATTTCCATGTCACACGGAGTTTCCTTTCCCCCCTCCTTTCTTTCTCTTTTGTGTTGTCATCTTCATTTGAACAACCTTCCCAAGACTTGAAAAGGTCAGTGCCCTCATATTTGGGCCACAGGATTAGAGGTGACGAGCTGTGTTGAAAGACATAATTGAGCCTGGGCAGCTTGGGAGATTTCAGCCTGCCCAGGGTTGGGGCAGCCCTGGCCCTTTGAAGGATCTAAAAGGTGTTCGTGAAGGGAATGGTGCTGGAATTTCAAAAAGCTGCAGGCGAGCTCAAAAGGTAATTAATAGAGACTAATTGGTCTCAAGGCCCTGGATAGTGGCTCTGTGTGCAGTCCTCAGTGCTGGCACTTTTCCTTTGTCCTGCTGAGGATCCCGCTCAGCTCCTGTGCTCTGGTGGCTGAGGGACAGGCAGGGACAGGAGGGACAGGCAGGGCAAAAGGACAGGACAGGACAGGAAAGGACAGGCAGGGACAGGAGGGACAGGCAGGGACAGGAGGGACAGGAAAGGACAGGCAGGGACAGGAGGGACAGGAGGGACAGGAGGGACAGGAAGGGACAGGCAGGGACAGGTAAGAACAGGAAGGGACAGGAAAGGACAGGAAGGGACAGGCAGGGACAGGAAAGGACAGGCAGGGACAGGAGGGACAGGCAGGGACAGGAAAGGACAGGCAGGGACAGGAGGGACAGGAAAGGACAGGCAGGGACAGGCAGGGACAGGCAGGGACAGGAGGGACAGGTAAGAATAGGAAGGGACAGGAAAGGACAGGAAGGGACAGGCAGGGACAGGAGGGACAGGTAAGAATAGGAAGGGACAGGCAGGGACAGGCAGGGACAGGAAAGGACAGGAGGGACAGGAAAGGACAGGCAGGGACAGGTAAGAACAGGAAGGGACAGGAAAGGACAGGAAGGGACAGGCAGGGACAGGAGGGACGGGAAAGGACAAGCAAGAACAGGCAGGGACAGGCAGGGCAGGCAAGAACAGGCAGGGACAGGAGGGACAGGAAAGGACAGGAAAGGACAGGCAGGGACAGGCAGGGACAGGAGGGACAGGAAAGGACAGGCAGGGACAAGCAAGAACAGGAAAGGACAGGCAGGGACAGGCAAGGACAGGCAGGGACATCCATGCTCTCATCCAAAATGCAATGCTGATCCAAAAACCCAACCCAGTTTGGTCAGGAGTGTCCTGGTCAAACCCTGGTGGGCCCAGCTGGGGTTCCCCGGTGCCTGCCCCTGCCAGCAGGAGGTAGAGCCTCTCTTTGCTTTTCACTGAGTGCAGGAACAGTTTTCAAAAGTCTGTTAGGAATAAATTTGGGTGATTTCAATGTTAATAGGACATTTTTGTCTGTTGAAGTGTTCAAGGTCAGGTTGAAGAGGGCTTGGAGCAACCTGGTCCAGTGAAAGGTGTCCCTGCCCATGGAGGTGGGAGTTGGGAGTGGATGACTTATAAGATCCCTTTAATCCTGAAACATTCTATGATTCCAATGCTGAAAAGTGGACATGTTCCATTCCCCACACCAATATTGCCCTTTTTCCATTATTTCTGCTGTGTTGAGGTCCATTTCTGGCAGGAGCAGGCAGGGACCCTGCCCAGAGCAGCATCTCCCAGCTGGGCTCTGCAAGCTCTTAGAAGGCAACCCAAGACAAAACAGTGAAGAACAAACAGAGATTCACAACCCAGGTATGGCCTTTCTCATGCTTGAGGCCCAGGAGCAAATAAAGTGAAGGCAAACCACAACAATCAACCAGTGCTGTGATTTAGCCTGATATTTATTTCAACAGAGGAAAATCCTTGCAGCAGCACAGCTCAAGCTGACTGACAACAGGGATTTTGTTGGATGGGATTTAGGTGAAGGAAGATGGGAATCATCAACCTCCAAAATTCAGTTTTTAAAGTCTCTGAGAGCAAAGAAGCAGCTGACTTCAGTGGAATAATAATAATAAAAAAAATCCATGACTTGCTTTACACACCAGAGTCATTGAGCCCTGCTCACCAGCTGAATGTGGGAAGAGGGAAAGGAAATAAAGGAGTTTTCCAGGTGTGGCTGAAGCTGCCCCTTCCCTCACTTAACCCATCAGCAGAGAAGAACCTGAGACATTGAACACAGCCTGAGGAATGTATGCCCTGAAAACAGGCTGTACAATTGGGTAGATTTCCCTTCATTTTTTTAATTATCCCTTTTTCCACAGTGCCCAGCCCTCCCTCCTTTCTCATCACACTCTTCACTACACACTGTCTCCTTAGCAGAATAAATGGCTGTGCTGCCAGCACAGGGATGGAATGGCTGCTTTGCTAATGGGTCTCCTTGCCACGCAGCAACCACAGGGTTAAACAGGTCCTGGCAGCAGCCACGGGGTTAAACAGGTCCTGGCAGCTCCAGGAGCTGAGCCCAACCAAAACTGGGCACAGCAAGGATGTCTCCAGCTGGACAGCTTTGGCTTTTTGGTGTCCCAGGTCACCCACAAGGTACTTGAAGGATCAAAGAATGTCCTGGTGGTGTTTGCCCTCTGAATTCTCACCCTTGGAATAAAAGCAGCAGCACAAATACTCCTTGTTTCTCTTACATTTCTCACCACTGATTAAACCACTAGGTTGAACAGCTGCTGAAACCATGGCCACTGCCAGAGCTGCTGTGTCCCTGGCTGCCTGGGATGAGGAAGAGACCCCCCTGTGGCTGGAAAAGCAGAGTTTCCCCAGATGCAGCACTGTGAGTGGGACACCGTGGGGTGCAGGACAAATCTCCAGCTCTGCCCTGGGGCTCTGGTGCCTGCCAGCTCTGCCCCAGTGCCTGCTCTGCACCCAGACTGTGGGAGCAGGAGCCCTCAGCAGCCTCTGGGTGCACACATCTGTCAGCCTGAACGAGGCAGGCTGTGACAGCTGGCAAAATGGAAACACAGAGTCTGTGGAGAGTGTTTCTGGGTTACATCTATAGTGATGACAATGTGCCCTCCTCCACTGAGCACTCACTCACTGTCCATCCCAGGACTGGGCTTTCCTACCTATCCCTGTGTTACCACTTTTCCTTATAAAGCACAGTTGCTTATTGTAACACTCCCATTTTATTTTATTTTATTTTTCTATGATTGCAATAGTTTTACATAGATTACATAGATATTCTGAAAGCCAGACTATGGTTGGAATGACAGTTTTGGGAAGCAGTGTGTGATAGCAAGGATGCTGTCAGGGGCTGGAGATGGGGGTGTCCTCTTCCCAACCCTGGGCAGAGCCCTGCTTCCTGCTATATCAGCCTACAAGGTAAGAGTGAAAAGCTCTGTGAGTGTGTAGTGACGCTTAATTAAAGTGGGAAAGCACTTCAAGCTCCTCAGCACAAGCAGTTTTAAATAAAAACCACGATAATAACAAGCTGGTTACATGAAGGAGTCTGGAGGAGGGACAGTGACACATGGCAGTGGCAAGATGGTTTAGAGAGCTCCCTGGGACCACCCACATCCCAGCCTGGCATCACCATGGATCCATCCCCAGGTGAGACCTGAGCGCCTTATGTTGGTGGGAAAAACCTTCTTTTCCCTTTTCCCTTTTCCCTTTTCCCTTTTCCCTTTTCCCTTTTCCCTTTTCCCTTCCCAACAGTGACTGCCCTAGCCCAGCATGCAGCTGCTTGGATATAAAGGTTTTCCAAGCAGCACTGTAGGGAAAAAAGACCTGAACACAGCTGACAACATTTCCTTTAGCTCCTGCAGTCTGTGAGGTCTCTTGTCCTTTGTTTGATGATAAACATTTCCTCCTGGGGCGTGGGGCTGACCATCCTCCTGCACAGACACCTGGCCCAGCCCAGCTGGTGCTCTGGTGTGATCTGCAGTGGCTGCAGGCACAGAGGGGCAGGGATGCCATCCCATTCCTTATCTCTGTGCCCAGGATGAGCCCTCAGGCTGCTTTGTCCCAGGGCCAGTCTCCAGCAGTGCAGTTATCCCAAGCTCCTCGATTACAGATGTTCCATATCTGTGTTCTTCCTCTGTATCCTTAAGATAAACATGTCCTTCACTGTAGTCACCTACTCCATCATACACTCCCATCAAATGAGCCTTGCTAGCTCGTAAATTACTGCACAAACCATTCCAAACAATAAAGGCAATTTTACTTACTGAACCATTAAATTTACATACTTAAATTAGACTCAACCAGACGTTGAGAGGGGACGTCTCGCGGCCAGACAAACAATGAATTTAGGGAAAGAGCTGCCGTGTACTTCCCCACCTCTCACATGAAATTAATGAGGTGCTTCAATTTAATCATCATTAAAATTACATCTTTATTTAGTTACTTAGCAGAGTTTGACTCACTGTGTGGCGTGGAACGTGAGGTAATGCCTCCACATCAGCCCTTCCACAGAGGGAGGCAGGGGGAGCCCCATCTCCCCAAAATGCCTTTACACCCACTGCAGACAGAGCAGCACTCCTGCCATGATCCCAAACCATTCTCCAGGCTCATTATTAAGGTTAGCAATGAAGGAAGAGAAACAGCAAGACAGAGTAAATTGAGAAAATCAGGTTTAGTTTAGGATGGGTTTGAGGCAGGTAAACACAGCCAGGTTATTCTTCAGGCAACACCAACACCAGGAGGATCTTGCAGCATAATCAAAGTTCAGTGTGTGTGACATGGAGAAACTCCAGCAAAGAAGGGTTTGGAACAAGGGCTCAGTGAAATGGAGACAGAGACACAGTGCCTGCTCTCGTGTGCAGTTTGTTTTGCACTTGCTCCCATGCAGCACTGGCTGATCTCAGGATGCTCCTGGGCAGTCACGGGGGCTGGAGCCCAGGGCTCAGGGACAGGTCAGGCAGCTCTTGGGGCAGTCACAGGGCATTGCAGACCAGGTTTCCCTGTTTGTCCCAGGGTGCAGCACTCACTGTGCTGTCCTGGGAGAGGTGAGAGCTCACAGCTCTAAGCCCTGCTCAGGGAGGGCTCCTCCAGCCACAGACACTCACTTTGCCACCAGAAACTCATCAAGAAGTGACAGGGATTGCTGTAGGGGTCTGTGGGGACAAAGGAGGGATCAGGCAGAGGGGACAGGCTGCACATTTGGGAAGATTCAGTGCCTGGGGACCTGCTGCCTCTGCAGTACAGAAGATCATGTAAGGCAGCAGAATAAAGAGATTACAGAGCCCTGGGGAAGTGCTGTAAAGGAAACCAGTCCCCACTGTAGTGGACATAACACATGGATGGAGTAAGAGATGGAAAGCTACTGAAGCAGCAGCCCAGGGACAAAAGTTTTTGTTCTCCTAGGGTCACTCAGGATGTCAGAGGCTTGGTGAGGTCTTCCTCAAAATCAGCAGTGGGCTACAACAACACACACATTTTGTTACTAGAAAACGTTTTCATCCCAAGAGAATGATTCTCTGCTCCCCACTCGGGCTGTGGAGCTCAGTGATCTCAGTGACCTCACTCTGGTTTGGTGCTGATGAGAATGAGCAAGACTGGACCTTCCTGAGCTCACTCTGATGACATGAAATACTGGGAACCCCCACAGATACCCACAGCCCTGCAGGGATGCAGCATGCCCACATTACTTCCATCTGAAAATCTTTGCTTGCCTTTGACTCATTAGATCACTCCTGCTCCAGCAGCAAAGGGAGATGAGCTCCCAACAAGCCCAGACTGTGGATAATGCAGACTGTGGGAATGGCAGAAACTGATTTCTTAGGGCTGCAAATACTGACTGTGTGTTCAGCTGCTTCCTGTGAGCTCTGCTTTCCCTTTGATCCCTGCACTGGCAGATGTTATGTGCCACCCTGCACCACAGTGAGCAGTTAGAGCAGCTCAGACCCCAAAACCACAGCTCAGGCAGGGTGTGAGGGGCTTGGTTTGGCATCCCTTTTGGGCAGCATCTTCCCCCAGACAGGCAGGATAAATATCAGTTATGTACAGCAGGAAGCAGCACTCACACCTGAAAGCTTGCTGCATTTAAAAAGAAAAAAAAAAACATAAGCCCACAAAAGAGTAAACATCAAACTGCCAACTGCTTTTTACCTTCTGTAAATCAAAACACACTCTGGAAGTAAAACCTCCCAAATTACAGCAGCGAGATGAAACATTAACCCGCCAAGAGTGGGGATGGCAGTGGCAGGGATGCACAGGCTAGAGCCAGAGCTACAGTTTGTCTACATTAAAAATGCAACATCAGCAGAGGTGTCTGAAAGAGTCATTTATCAACTCCTGGATTAGAGAGACATCTCAAAGTAAGTGCACCATTTATAGGCACATATGCACAAATTGTCTGCCAGGGAGGGAGAGCAAAGCTGCTCTCTTTGTGCCTTGGAAAGTTCTCCCCAGTCCTCTGGGTAAATGTAGGGCCACAATGACATTAGGCATGGAAAATAGGAGCCTTGCTCATGGTAACAGGGGGTACAATTCATGTGAGCAGCCAGGATGGAAAGTAATCTAATGCTACAATTTCAGAGAAACAATATAGAGTCGCTCACATACATCATGATTAATGGCTGGATACCATAGTGTGAAAACCATTTAAAAAATGGCATTTTTGTCACTGACAATGTTACACATATAGTAAAGGTCATACATGATAAGAGCATTATCCATATTTCTTCTGCAAACATGCTTAACCTTGTAGAGCACAATTCCCTGGAAGATTGGTGATCCATCTCCAGCTGCAAACTGAGCTCTTCAGAACCTGAGAAGGCCAATTTTACATTTATATCATTGCCATCCACACACACACAGCTGCTGTGAAGTCTGCATCAGCCTTTCCAAGCAGAAAGGGCTGGAAATGTTTTACAGCAGCACCTGCCTGGGGCTCTCCTCCCTCCTCCTTGTCACCTGCTGTCACCTGAAGCCATTTTGGGAATAGTTTCCTGTCAATTCCCTCTCCAAAGTCGACTTGAGGAGCCCCTTTGGCACCCTCTGGCCACAGGGAGGTCCCAGCAGTGGGTCCACACTCCCACTGGGCTGTCTCTGCTACCTGGCAGTGCCCAGCCCAGCAGGAAAGGGGCAGCTGGGGACTGGCTGTGCCTGCAGGGAAATCTCATCCCATTCAAGGATGGCCACCTGGGAGGAAATCTGAGATGAGTCCACACAGCACACATTTATCTTTTTGAGAGCTGCATTTAAAACACATAGATGCTGCCAAAGGGTTGGCTCAGCCCATGGAAGAGAGTGGGATTCACCAGGTGAATCATTTCAGGTAAAAGCCAGTCTGACTCAGCTCCCACAAACTGTGTGGAGCCCACAGGGCTTGTCAGAATTGTTACAGCTGCAACTTGTATTGTCCCCTAGACTCAGCAGAACCCCTGAGCACCAACACCTGTGAGCCTTGCAGCTCTGGGAGCTTGGGTGTGCAGGCTGAAATTTGGAGGAACAACAAGCTTCACAATACTTTTTGCAGCAGGAAAGTCCCCAGAAAGTGGCACTTAGCTGACCAAGTGCCATTATCTGCTGGCTGGCACACAGTGGCAAGGGGAACTTTGTTGATGAAGTCGTGTAGCTTGAATTGTAGAGTCATAAAATCATAGAATCACAGAGTCACAGAATCATGGAGTCATAGAATCATAGAGTCATAGAATAACAGAACCATAGAATCACAGAATAACAGAACCACAGAATCACAGAATAATGAAATCATAGAATCACAGAGAATCATAGTTATAGAGTCAGAGAATCATGGAGTCATAGGATCACAGAACTACAGAATCACAGAATCATAGATTCATATTCATGGAAGGTTTGGTTTGGAAGGGATTTTAAAGCTCATCTCATTCCAATCCCCCCTGCCAGGGGCAGACACCTCCCCCTAGCCCAGGTTGCCCAATGCCCCACCCAGCCCAGCCTGAGCAATCCTACCCACCCATGTTTGTGTGAATTTTCACTGCTGGGTCACATCTTTCCCTGTCCCTCTGCCTGCCAGGGCCCTTTCCCTGCTGGTACTGAGCTCTCCTGATTAACCTCAGCTCCAGCTGCAATTCAGAGCTGTGCTCTGCATTAACAAGATCTTGAAGGCATTGTATAAAAATTTCATTATTTCTACAGCAAATAAACCCCTGCCTGGAACAAATATTTGTAGTGAGATGCAGTGTAGAGCTTGTTGCACCAGGTTAGACTCTGCTTTAGAGCACTGGGTGATGCCTCACCTGGGGCAGGGGTGGGTACCAGGACAGGGGCTGTGCTCACTGCTTGCCTTCAGCAGGGCACAGACACAAGAATGAGCCACAGCAGCCCCTGGGACAGGCTAAGCAGCACTGCAGCTCAGAGCCTCTGCAGGCTGGGTCTCTGCTAACCAATAATTGCCATATAAAAAGTGCAGGGATGCAGTTAAACGTCGCTGGAGCAGGGTGAGTGCGAGTTCAGAGGCTGCAGGCAGGATCTCCCCCATCCCCAGCTCCCTGCTCCCCGGCAGATCTGCCCTCCCTTGGAGAGGAGAGCATGATCTCACTCCAGAGGAATTTCCTCTGTGGGAGACACTGGAAAACGCTCTGGTGCCTTGTGACCACCTCCTGGAGCACAGCCTTCCCCCCAGCCGGCTGCCAGATGGGGCTGGAGCCCCCCGGGGCATCCAGGGGTGACCACAGCGCTGGGACTCACTGCCAGCCCAGGGGTTTGTGCTTCACTCAGACCCCAGAACTCCCGACCCTGCATCCCCAGCAGCTGGCAGGGCTCGGCCCCTCACAGCCCGGGGTAGCGAGGGGATGGAGGGGATGGAGGGGATGGAGGGGATGCAGGGGATGGAGGGGATGGAGGGGATGCAGGGGATGGAGGGGATGGAGGGGATGCAGGGGATGGAGGGGATGCAGGGGATGGAGGGGATGGAGGGGATGGAGGGGATGGAGGGGATGCAGGGGATTGAGGGGATGCAGGGGATGGAGGGGATGCAGGGGATGCAGGGGATTGAGGGGATGCAGGGGATGCAGGGACATTTCCACGCTGGCATTTGCAGCTTGTCAGACCCGCCTGTGCTCTCCTCTGTGAGCAGCACAGCGAAGCTTCCCGCTGCGCCCAGGGTGGGAACGCTTTTCCCCAGAGTAGTTTGCAAAGACTGGCTGGACCAAATTATTCTTCTCATCATGAATGCCTCTCTCTGAGCCACCTTAGCCGTGCAGATACTCAAATGTTATTAATATGAATGAATGCATCTTGTCTCGGGGTGTCTCGTGGTAGAAGCCATTTCAGGAGCACTGGGAGGGTGGAGGGAGGCAGAGAATACAACGAGCAGTCCTGGCTGCATTTCTCCTGTTCCTCAGATGACAATTTCCCTCTCCCAAGAGCACCACAGACTAGAGGCACTCACAGATTATACATCATTCGGTCTTTTGCTTTGCAAAATTAGCTTTCTTAGCGAGGAAACAAAGGATTTGCTGTGTTGGATCAGGCTACCGACATTGCTGCTGCTGCATCCAAGCTCTGGCACTTAAGGCACTCGGCAGCCCTCCCTCCTCTGGCTGTGCTGGCCAAGTCCCTGCCTGGGGAGCTGCAGACACAGGCAGAGATTGCTTCCAGATTGCCACAGAAAATTCATCTGATGCTCAGTAGCAGGTAGTTTAACTTCTCTCCTAATTTTGTCATCTTACAGACTCACAAATGGCCAACATTATTTAGTCCTTTTAAAAACTCAGCCAGAACGTTTATCTCAGTAAGTGCCTTCGGCACAGCCCTCCATAAAGCCGGCTGCACACCACATAAAAGGAGGGTTTCTTTTTACTCCTTCAGAATTTACTGGCCTGCATGGTTTACTTTACAGCTGTTAATACAATGAAAGCTTTTGTAAGGAGGGGATGGTGCTGGGGAGCGGGGCAGGAGCTCACAGAGGAGGATAACAGTCTGTGGCTAATGCAGGGCTCCACATGCCCTGATGGGAGCACCATAACTCACAACACATTTAATGGCACAGGCCAGGAGAGGGGCTGTGAGCATTCCCCAGAGGGTCACACAGCCATTCCCAGCAGTGATGGAGCAGGGAGGCTCCAGCAGCAGCAGATTTTAATCCTTCCCCTCTGATGCAAAGGAGGGATGGAGGGGCTCTTGCCTGCAGAACCTGCAGCTCCCCACAGAGCCAAGGAGAAGAGTTCACAGCCAGGGAGAAATATTAAAGGTGATGCAGAAAGTTGTGTCTGCAAACACGGGCTGAACAGCCTGGGAAATGTCAGTGTCTGACATGCCAGCAGCAGCCTCTGTTCTACTGACCTTTAACTCCTCCTGGCCCAAACCAGAGCACGCCAGGCACGCTGCTGTGTTTTACAAAGCTCGGATCAAACACGCAGCCCAAGGCATGGAGAAGAGGTTTCTTTGGGGATGAGCAGACGTGGCTGTGCAGCAGCAGCTTTGCCTGGTGTCATCCTGGAAATGCTGGCACTGAGAAACCTCCCTTCCCCTGCACAAATCTGCTCCTGGGGCTCCCTGCCTGAGCACTTGGGGTGAGGGGAGGAAACCTTCCCAGCTGAGCAGACGGGGAAACTCGGTGTTTCCAACAGGCACAAGGGCAGCCCCCAAAGCCCAGTCGGTGTCCTGGCTGCGTGGGATGCTGCCCATCCTGTGCCACAGGCAGGGCAGCTGTCTGGAGCTGGGAGAGAGTCCCTGTGCCCACCCAGCCCCTAACCACACAGCTCCACAGGGGCAGCACCCACTGCCCAGGGAGGGTGAGCAGGGAGCGCCCTTGGGTGTGGGGTGACACACACACACTGTGTGAGCCTGCCCAGCTCTCCACGTGTATTTCCCTCCATCCTCCCCGCAAACCCGGAGCTAACTGCTGAGAGAGCTCTCTGCCATCTTTTGTGAGCTGGGAACCAGGAACGCTGCATAAATCATTATTCTTGCTAATTACCAGGAAACATCAAACAAGACAAGCATTTTACTCCTCATCACTGAATTTTGTTATGCTAATTAGAGTTGTATAAGCTGTTGCTATTAAACCTGGAGAGTCAGAAAAACATTTGCATTAATACCCACAAAGCTGCATCAAAACCTAGTTATTAGTATTTCAATGAGGTTCAGGTTACAGGGAAGCTGCTGCCATTTCAGGGGCTGGTTTGTTGTTTTTAAATCCTGCTGTGAGAGAAAATATAAATAAATGCAGGGTGAGGCCTCATGCAGACAATACTCCTTTTATATGGGGAATTAAAAAAATAAGGCAACTTTGATCAGGAGGAGAGATAGAAGCGAGGGGGAGAGGGAAGGCAGAGCAGTGCAGAGATTTTGGTGCACTGCACACAGGGCTGTGGATGCCAGGCTGGGAACTGCTTTTTGGATTTCTGAGTTGCTGCTGCTCCCAGGCACTTTGCTTGATCTGGGAGGGTTGGGTTTGATCCTTTGGAAGGCAGCTGGGAAGAGGAGCTGGCTGCCTCCATGGAATCACCTGAGTTTGCCTTCACCTACACCTTGTGCATCCCACTGGCAGCAGGAGGATGGGGACAGGATTTCTGGGTACCAAAATGCACACACTGAGCCACACATCTAAACCTTGTGAGGAGCCAACTCTGTAACAGGAATTGGCAATTCCTTCTTTTTAGTGCCAATCACAGCAGCCAAGTGTTTCATCTGAAGATCTCACAGCGCTTCAGAAAGGCAAATTATTCACCATGTGCCCCTTTAATACAACAATTATCACCATTTGATGCATGAAATACATCTGAAAAAAATTAGGGGAGTCCAAACAGGTGGCCTGTGAGCAAGGGAAGGGTATTTTAACCCCTGAGACCTGAGTGCTGGAGTTTCATTTTGGTGAGCTGTTCACAAAGGCACAATCACACTGATGATTTCCATCATGTGGAGATGCTCATATTGAGCTCACATGATGCTGCAACAACCTTGTCCTGCACTGGGAGGCTGTGACAGGTTCATACAAACAGAAGGGACCGTGGGGGAAGGAGCTGGGGTGGAATTCAGGATGGGAGCATCCTTATCCCAGAACATGCCATGGTTGTTGGAGCTGGGTGACAGGCACTGTCCTTCCCTCCAGACACTCCATCCTTTTGCAGGTTCCCAGCTCCTTGGCTCAAACCACACCACTCCTTTGCCTGGCATTTATTCCTCAGCAAGGAGCAGACCCTGCTGACAGCTGGGTGCAGCTTAAAGAACACATCTGAGCTGTCTCTGTGACCCAAGTGCTGTTCTATTGACAGGGGGAACAGTAATCTGTTTTTAGAGTCCATTTGTCAGATTGCTGGAGAGGTAGAGCCATTCACTCTCTCACTGTATATTTCTATCAAAGAAATGAAAAAAAAATTAAGGGAAGAAAAGTCTGTGTTGCCTTTTCCCGTGCTGGTGGGAAGCTCAGGTGAATTGAGCAGTGCTGTGCCTCACTGATGATGAATTGTGGTGGCAGAGCCCGTGCTCCATCATTTTGCTGATGGGGAGGAAGGTGGATGAACAGCACAGGCCATCCAGCAGCTCCCAGGGCTGTGGGATGCTCCTGCTGGGGTTCCCAGCCCAGGCCAGCTCCTCTCCCCATCACAGACCCAGCACATGCTCACTGTGCACCCTCAGCATCCTTTCCAATTTCGGGGAGCATCAGGTGCTTCTCTCCATCCCCATTTCCTGCTGCATCCAGGGAAACATCCCAGAGCTCTCTGGCCTCCAGAAGGGAATGTTAAGGTCTCAGTCTCTCTGTTTCTACCAGGATCAGTGTTAGGAGAAGAGCCAAACACAAGGCAGGCACCAGCACCCCCCAGTCCCACTCTAACACTGCATCCTCCCTAATCACAGGCAGATTAAAAAAAAAAATCCACGTCAGCCATGCTGAGGAAAGGAGAACTCTAAGAAGGATGAGGAAAATGAAGGCACTGTGAAATGCAATAGATGTCAACTTCTACTTATTTTTTAATTTCATCTCTTACAAGCTTTTTGGAAGCTAACATGATTAAGTTCTTCACACAATTTATTAGCATCTTGTTGGAAATCCAGCAGTATATTACACTGTCTGAGTAATCCAATTAGTAAAATGTATTTATTTAACCAGAATATTAGCTGCACACAATCCCAAATGAAGTAAAGTCCCTGATCCTGGGGTTCCTCTCACTTCCTGGAATTCATTTACCAGCTACAGGAAGGCTTACTCTAATAAAAGAAATATCAGCCCTATGTTTTTGGAATAATACAAGAACACTAATCTTGCTGCTCAGCTAACTGCTGGGCTTTTTTTTTTTTTTTTTCTGCAGCAGATACTGATGGCACACAGATTTCACAGCAGCATAAAGGTTTTTCTGGCTCCTCCACTTTCTTCTCACCCCAAAAACTTCCTCAAACAGCCCAAGCCCACCTAGCTGCCCATTTTTTACAACTACCAAATAATCAAATCATTCCCCAAATTAAGAACACACTTTTTTTTTTTTTTTTTTTTCCCCATTCAGCAGCCCACGTGCAAAAGTGAGAGCTCGTACCTCTTTACCCTGATTTGAAAGAGCTTTGAAATAAAACCACGGTAGGAAGCAAGGGCTCTCCAGCACTTTTTTCCCTCCTAATGAAGGAGCTGAGTGACAGCCCCCGAGGCAGGAGGTCTGAGGTGCCTCAGCAGCATCCCTGCCACGCTCAGGGGCTGGCCTGACCCAGTGCTGAGCTGCAGGGACTGTGCTGGGGGTGCAGACAGATGGGTGACAGTTTTGGGGGGTGTGGGGGGGTATTTTAGTGATCACTTCAATTTTTTAACTCCCTCCCTGCTTTGATTCTGTTAGTACCTCGGATGGTCCCAGCTCCTGACAGCACAGCATCCCCACCTGCCAGCACTGCCCCAGCCCTGGCATCTCCTGGGGGATGTGAGCAGTGCCAGGCAGCTCCAGCAGGGGAAGGGGCAGGGCTCAGCCCAGGGACACTGCCCAGCTGTGTCTCCAGCTCATCTTCATAAATTAGCTTAATGAATGATTTTCCCAGTGAGCAGCAGGAGCAGCAGCACAGGGTGGTGCAGTGAGCTGAGTTCTGCCACAGTGACCCTGGTGCTGGGGCAGATTCTGGCACTTTCCCTGGTGTCTGCCAATACAGGCAGGAGCTTCTCTTTGAAATGGAGAATGGAAACCTCCTTCCTCTAAATTATTATTATAATTTTGAAATTACGAGGCTTTCAGGTAAAGATAGAGGAATTAGGAATAACAGTTCTTTACTAGGAAAATTAAAATAGCAATGCAGTATTACACAGAACAATCCCAGCCCTGCCAGAGTCAGAATCCAAGCTGACACCCGTCAGTCAGTCAGGGTGTTGGCACAGTCCCATTCAATGGTGGCTGCATCCTCCTGCAGGGGCAGATGTGGTTCAGCTGCAGCAGTGCTCCTGGAGAAGGTGCAGTTTCCTCTGAAGCTCCAGGGATGATGTGGAAAGGTCTGGCTTTCCTCTGGGATCCAGTGGAAAGAAGGTCCCTTGGTGTCCAAATCTCAGTTTTTATCTGGGTAGGAAAGGCTTGGCTCCTGCCCTGGCTGGAGCATCTCCCAGTGGGATGATGGAATTTTATCAGTCATGCCCTGGGACTCACTGGCCATGAACAGGAGATATCTCCTGGAGGGAGGATGGGCTGTGGGAAGATAAAGATGATTGCCCAGCTGGTTTAAAGCTGGCCCATGAGCAGATAATGTGTGCCAGGAGATCAGGGTCACTGCCCCACCCGGCTGCAGCAGATGGGGACAGAATTCACATTGCTGGGCACATCAACCCAGCACACCTGACTTTGGGTTTGGGTTTGAGGGCAGCTGCAGCTGGAGTTGGGGAGCTGCAGGCACCCTCATCTCCTCCCACCCAGACAGAGTGTGGAAATAAAAACCTCAGGGTAGTGCAGCATCCCTGGATGTGCACCCCAGGAACCCCAGATCTGGGATTTTGGGAGTCAGTACATGCCGGATGCCAGCAGGAAAAGGCACAGAGGGGATGGAATTGCTTTTCTTGTTCATAAAATCTTTTTCTCACAACTCGTGGAGCATGACCATGTTCTCCATCTCCAGCAGCCCCTGTGAGATAACTCTGAAAGCCACAACGGCAGAGCTGGATGGAGTAGGAAGGGACTAATGGCCAGAGTTAATAATAGACATCATTTGCAGTGTGCCTCCACAAAAATGAACGTCCTGAGGCAAAGGAGCTAATTTTGTGTTTCCTCTCAGATCCTGTCTGAGCACAGGGGAGGGGAGGGGAGGAGGGAAGTGTCTGTGCAGGGCTCAGAGTGCCAGTCCTGTGATGCTCATTCACATGCAGAGAATTGGAGAGAGATCCTCCCATTAATGCAAACAGGAATTACCCGTGTAATCTTGGGATTAGCGGAGCCCAAGGAATTATTTACATTTCCTAAATGAGGGAAACTGTATCAAGTGGGTGAGGCAGAGACAGGAGCTGAGGTGTGGGAGAGCGACTCTCTCCCTGCGTCTGCAGGAGCCAGCATCCTTTGCTGCCTTGAGAACGGGCTCACCCAGGGCTGCACTAAATATTTGGAGTGTTTGGACAAAAGCTGCTGCTGCAAAGCAGAGAGACTGACTGGGGCTCATGGCCAGGGAGGGAAGCATCAAACTCCAGACCCCAAATCTCTGCCTGCAGATCTTTCCTACAACACAGGGTGCAGCTGCTCATCCTCCACTGATGACTACAGCAGCGACAGGAATGATTGAAACCATCTTTAAACTATTTTATTTAATTTCTCTTGCAAAGTCTCTCTCACAAACACCCAAGTCCCCCTTGGCAGTGCCCAGTGTGGCTGGGGACACAGAGCTGCTCCCTCCTGGTCACTCAGTGCATCCCTGTCACTGATGGCACCACCACGCTCTGCAGTGGGGCTCCAGCCACCCAGAGCATTCACCACACTGCTTTTCACTCTTCCCTCCTCAAAAGCCACACTGAGAGGCAGCAGAACCCTCAGAGCCCCAAACCCTGCAATACCCACTGTAATCACAGCAGCAACAACAACAACAGTTGCAACAACCCTCCATCCTTCACACACCAGCCGAGGAGTCAGACTCCATTTCCAAACTAAGACATCTCTGTGCCATTCTCCCTCCCCTCCAGACTAATAGCTGACAATGTATGCCTTCCACATTAATGATAAGGGTTCAAGGGGAAAGAGGCTGCTCTCCTGTTTCGCTGACATTACACTCTCCTATGTACCCACCAACATACCCTAAGGCAACAGAACTCGTAATAGGTTCCTCTAACTGCCTCCTGCATCAAATTTGACACCGGCTGCTTTCTTCTCCTTTCCCATCGCTCACCTTATAACTCTGTCATCATCATTGATTTTGACTTAAGGAGAGAAAAAAAGCCCACCACCAACCCTCTCCCCCTGCTCCAGCAGCACCAGGGCGGTGAGGCACAGCTGCTGCAGGGACCTGGAGCAGGGCAGAGGGAGCCAAGGGGGCTGATTCTGTTTCTCCTGAGTCTCGGTTGTGGAGGGACTGAGGCAGCACGCTGGGAGTGTTTGCTGCACCCAGCAGAAGGAGCCTGCAGCCTCAGGACACTGCTGCTGGCTCTGGGGATGCTTCCCAGCTCACAGGCAGCGCTGTTCAGGTGCTCAGTGCTTCCTGCTCTGGGCTCCTGATTCCTCTGAGTCAGGATTCGTTGATTTTTAAAGCAGAACTCCTTTTCCCTGCTGCCTTTCTTCCACAGAAAAGACAGCTGGAGTGATCTGTGTCTCTGGACTGTGTCACTCTATACACTGAGCCCTCCTCTGTGACCTCCCCAAATCCTCTGCATCCCCACCTGCAGCAGAGGTGATGCCAGGCCCAGGAAGCCCTTGGGACTGGTGGTGGGTAGGGCTGAGTGATGGATTCACCACAGAGGGGTGAAGGACCCTTCCCAGTGGCAGCCCCAGGATGGTGACAGGCGTGTCCATGGGACAATTCCAGCTCAGTTTTTTCAGAGCACCAAGGCTCTCAGACAAGACTCCCATTCCAGCACTGGACACTCCCCAGCACAGCCCTGCCAGGAGAGACCTTGGACCCACTTCCAGCACTTTTCTTTTGCAGCTGCATCCCGAGATCTGCCTTCCAGGGGCTGTAAGTGTTGGAAGGGGAAGGAACCTGTCAGAATTCCCCAGCATGGGGCAATCCTTCTTCCTGCAGCCCAGGCAGACCCTTCTGAGCCACGTGGGCCAGCAGCCAGCTCCTCTGTCTGGTTTCCTCCCAGATCCACAGCAGTGAGTCCCCAGAGAGCGGCTGACCCGCAGCTGGTGTTTTCTTTGATTTATGTCAGAGCCTATTTATGTCCTCTGCTTAAAACAATCCAGTCCATGTCAGCAGTAAATGAAACTGTGTACCATCTAGCAGCTGTTTGGCTGCTACCTGAAATGAGTTTCACTCCAGTTCTTATCATGGAGAAATCCTTTTAATCATCAAAACTGCCACAGCTGCCTTGGAGCTGCGCTGGTGTGGTGATTTTAACAGGAGAAGGCACATTGCAAGCCAGGCCATGGAAAGAGCCCTGGAATTGGAGGTGATTTTCTCTTCCAGGGCTGCATCACTTTGGGCACAGTGACAGGTTTAAATGAGGGTCTGCAGAGACCAGCTTGGTGTGAGCCTGGACAGCAGCTGGGTTTGTTTGGGGCAGTGAGGGCAAGACTGGGCACAGATGGTCTCTTACCAAGCAGGTTCCTGAGTTTGAAAACACCAGTGGTCACTAAGAATTGCTTATTTTGAAGATCCTGCTACTCATATGGCCAATAGAGCCAATCAGGAAAAATCCAGATGAGATGGGCTCTGAATGTGTGCTGCAGCCTCTGCACCCTGACAAGCCTCCTAACGAAGGATTTAACTAACGAGGCTGCTGGCAGAGAGCAGGGATGCTGCACGAGAAGCAAGGAATGTCTGCCCAAAGCTATTGTGAATTCATTAAGGAGGATGGCAAGAGCTGGGCTGCTGCACTGGGGGACACAGCATGAGGCCACCTAACCTGCTTGTCCCACCAAAAACTAATGATCACAGCTTGAGTAGTGAGGAGCAGGCACCTGCCACGAGCTGCTTGCAAACAAGCTGCAGACCAAAAGCAATTTGAAGGAATTATTTGGGAAATAATTGTAAATAATGAATGAATGAGTGGAGAAAACTGCAAGCTGTTTACAGATAACTGGCCTGCAGAAAGGAGCTGAATTTGCCGAGTAGATGATTCACTATTGATTATTTCCCCAGCTCTAGCTTATAAAGCATTAATTAAGACAAGTCTTCACAGTTCAGCATATTCTAATCTGCCACAGGTCTTGAGAGCTCAGCAGCGTGCTCCTGGAAGGAAAGCTGCCTGGGTGGGACCCTGAGCAGAGCCCAGCCCCACAGCCAGCCCAGGCACAGTCCCCAGAGCTGCTGTGAGCTGGGCTGGAGCCCACCTGGCTGCAGGATTTCACACAGGACAGCTGCCCCTCGGGATAAACCCTTTAAAGGCAGCCAAGGCAATCTGGCCAACCCCCTGAGGCTGCCCTCACTTGACCTGTAGCCAAATCTGCCCCATTGCAATATTTAAACGTGCCCCAAAGTGCTCCTTGTGCCCCCCAGCTCCTCAGGGCTCTGCTCCCCCAGCCTCAGCTCAGGCAGATCCAATATTGGGGTGCCCAGGAGCACAGAACTCCTGGGGTTATGAGTGGCATGGAATGTGGAAGAAAATGGGCCAGTTTTGGGAGAACCTCTCTGCTCCCATGGTTTGGTGATCAAGTGTCAGAATATGTGCCAGGAGGATGCTGTGGCAACTCCAGAGATGAGCAGTTTATTACAGTGTGCTGGGCCCTGGTACTGTTGATTAAACAATTTTATCAGACAGGTTTATCAGCTGCACCCATGCCTGGATGTGCTGAGCAATGCAGGCCCATGGAAATGCAAACAGCCTGGCACCCCTGGGCACATGCTGCTGACACCAGCACAGCTCCAGCCCCTGCTGAACCAGCCTCCAGCTAATGAGGCACAGGGCTGTGTCTGGGCACTGCACAGACATGAAAATCCAGCAGAGCAATCTAATCCAGCACAGCAAGGCTTCTGATTCCAGCCCCAGAGCAGTGAGGGATGCTGAGCCAAAGCAGTGAGCTGTGGCTCTCCAGCTGTGCTCCCTTGCTGCTGTTGCCTCCATTGCAGATCCAGAGCTGGATCTGCAGCCTTGTTTTCTTGGCAGAGCCACTGAATGCCCATCCCATCCCATCCCATCCCATCCCATCCCATCCCATCCCATCCCATCCCATCCCATCCCATCCCATCCCATCCCATCCCATCCCATCCCAGGACTGCTGGCTGGCTCTTGGCAGGCTGGAATGTGCCTGCTTTCCCCACATCCTGCAGAAATGATAACTTGGACCCAACTGAGGATAAAATACACTGCCTTTCAAGCAGCTGATTAGCTCAGCATTGCCCAAAGCATGTTTGCATCATTTCTGGCTGTCTTGGAATACAGGGAGAGCACATTAGAACCTGCATTAAGCAAGCCCTGTATTCAACTGATTTTTGTTCTCCTAACTTTGTTTCAGAAAGAAAAGATCAGGCCATAAAGTTCTAACTGGCCATGAAATCCAGAAAACCACTGACTCTGATCTTTCTATCCCACTTCCATGTGCACTGTGAGCTACCACAGGTTTTCCCAAGAGCTGCTCCCATGGGAATGGTTTGCCAGCAGAGCCACCAGACCCTTTCTGGCCACTCAGCACTATTTGGTGTGGTGCTCACTCAGCATCACATCATGGCCAAGCCATGACCAGCTACATGGGCCACACACAGCTTTAATTTCTCCTAATTTATGCACAAAAATTAACAGGAAGATTCCAGTAAAAGCCCCTCTTTCCCCCCCAGCAGATGCAATCAGCCACAAGCTGTGTCTCACAGGGCTGAGCTTGGAGGTAAAGTTACACTTGACCACTAACCAAGGGAAGATAGCAGGAGAGGAATAAAAAGTTCAAACAAAATTGAGCATAATCAGTTGGATTTTAGCAGCATGACTAGGTTCCTAATGATTTCAGTGCTTTACAGACTGTTTTGGCCATGTAATGAAAATTATTTCCTATCATCGACTTTGCAGGAAAACCTTGTCAAGATTGCAAATATCTGAAATAATCATTTGAAGGACACATGGCACAACATCCAGTTTCTCCTAATTCAAGGAGAATTTCTCCTAATTCAGGTGTTCAAGGTGGTCACATGCAAGCAGACAATAATACATCACTCACATTGTGAGTGCATTTTACACACACAGATGTGGGATGGAGCATCTTTCCCTGCCCAGTAAACCCTTTAGCAGCATCCAAAAAGGGGGAAGAAAATAAACCAGAGGCTGCAAACTGCTCTGCTAGGCTGAGCCACAGCCAAGCCAAGCCAGCCCAGCCCCTCCCAGGCAGGTTCTGCACAGCTCAGCATCAAACACACAATTAAATATTTGTTGTTGATATAATCTAAAGGAAAATCCCAACCTGCTCTAGAGCCCTTCAAAGGCTGCTTCCCAGTAAGGGCTTGGCTGGTGGTTTGTCCTTTGCTGGAAGACATAAAAAACAAAGAACAAGTGCTTGCCAAGCTTCAGTTGAGTCAGAAAGGATGAAATGCTCCTAGATGGGGAGAAAAGATGCATTTTGTGTTTAATTGCATTACTCTCTCATTCATTTCATTTTCTCCTTTCACTCATTGCACACCACACTCACTCAAAGACTTGCAAAGTTCTCTCCACCCAGTTTATTTTATTTTGCCAATCATCAAAATCTTCTCTCTCCATGAGCAAATGTATTGCTAATTAGGACAGAGGAACAGATTAAGTTCAAATGAGTAGGTCTCCTTGTTGATGCTGTTGCTTTCCCTGCCTCTCTCCAACCCAAAAATCAATGCAAATCTTTTGGGGAATTCAAGCAAATTTTCATTAACATGGATATAATGAGCTGCTGAAAAAGAAAAAAAAAAAAAATCAGAATTAGGGGATTGAGACAATGAGAGATACAGAAAATGGGAGATGCAAAACACAGGTGTGTGCTATCCAAACTCTGAATTTCCTGGCCAAATCTGGCTTGGCTGGTGAAGGGCAGAGGTGTGGGGAGTTGGTTTGTGTGTCCTCTCAGCTGCAGGCACCTCCAGAGAACACCCACCCAGAGCAGACAGGCTTGGGAGAGTTTTTATTTAAAGGGGTTTCAAGGGAACCTGGGGGATGAACCTGTGAAAGCTTCACTGAGCTCACACTGTGTTTATTTGCCCCACTGCCATCAGCTGTGACCCCATTATTGAGGGAAAAGCCACTGTGCACATGCCCAAGCATGGGACACCTGCAGGAAAACCCCTCTGCCATTGTCACCATCCCCTCACCATGCTGAGAAATGTGCTCAGCTGGTCAGTGCAACAACCTCTGCCCAAAACATCCAGAGCTAAACCCCACCATCAAACAAATACCTTGGCATAGGAGAGAGATTTTTGCACCAGATGGACCCCCTGGTCTCTTGGAAAATCCAGTTCTTAGGCTTTGCCCCACAAAGAGGCTTAAAATTAATTAGCAGATTTTTTTTTTAGGAGTTCTGCATGCAAGGAGTGTGTGAGAAAGGACATTCATCAGGATATCCTTACAGGCCAAGATGAGGATTTGTAGTTTGCAAGGCAGTTACTTGCAAAACTGGCAACTTCAATGTTAAAGACTTGTAAATGAAAACATTCCAGAAAAACAGTCAGCAAGGGGGAGGTTTTCTGATTTTCTAAAGGTGACTATTTTTTACCAAAAATCATCTGTTCCCTTTGGTCTTCCAATGAGCAAATTATCACAGCCTCCAGCTACTGAGGGCTGACTCAGCTGCTGCTGGACAATTCCTGAGACTGTTCTGGACCTGCAGCTGCCCCAAAATCGTGGGGAGATGGAGAGAAATCTGCCTAGTGAAGCAAATCACTCAAAAAAAAAAAAAATACTCTTCAAACACTTGCTCCCATATTGATTCATTTCTTTGCTTTGGCAGAATGATTTTCAAACAGCAAAGTGTTGGTGGGGCTTTTCTTGGAGGTTTGAACCTGTGGTTTCCAGGAACTGCACTTTTCCCCCCAAAAATAACCCAACATGAGGTGCATGCAGGTGATGGAAACCCTGCCAGCACATCCCACCTTCCAGAGCACTCACCCTCACCCCAAGCTCATCAGGGGCCAGTCAGAACCACCCCAGCATTAATTCACACCAGTTTTGTAATTGCTTCACAATTCACATTAATGTGCTAATAATTTTTTGGGGAAAAAAAAGCAGATACAGCATTTGGGAGGGCACATCCACCAGTTAAAGTTCATCCACTCCCTAGGGGGAGAGAAGAGCCATCACTGCTGGAAGTGAAGCACCCCAATACTGTTTAAAGTTATTTATTGTCCCAGCCCTGTGCTGCCTCCCTGGAGCTTACAGTGCCTGCCAGCACCTGGGAGAGGAGGAAATGCATGAAAAAACGTGGATGAGCAAACACTGTGCATGGTGGCACCCCTTGGTTTTCTTCAGCATTTTCACAGGAAGGAAACCTGGTTCTGTCAGGCTGCAGGGTTTTCCCAGGAAAAAAAGAACCAATTTGTGCTGCATTAGCAGCACTATCCCTCACTTCTTTAGCCTTTACTAACTCCTACAAGTATTAATTAATTGACCAGCCCCTGGTGACCAAACCCAAACAAAACAAGTTTTTCCTTGTCATGAACCCACCCTGCACACACACAGCAATCAGCAGAATCCCTGATTTTTCTAGGAAACACTCTAAACTCAGCCTTGCCTTTATTATGTGCTTTTTCCACTCTGCTTTACTGCTTGATATTTCTGGGGAGATTTCCTTTGGAGGGAGGCTCTTGTCAGTGTTTTGCTGCTGGTGTTTGGGATCAGCTCTGAGCAGCATCCTGTTCAAAGCTCTGTCAGTCTGCCTGCTCAGCCGTGCTCTCCCCTGTCTGGCTGCTCATGCAGCACCAAAAAGGAGAAATTTAAGGAGAGCTAACCTAGTTAGAATTTGAAATGATGTTTTGAAGACTCAGGGAACTGGAAACACAGGAAAACCTCAGCAAAAAAGGGACATAATTTGTAAAAGAAAAAAAATCATCTGAGGTTGGTGGATTGCAGAGCTGCTCCTGCTGCAGGTTTGGTCTGAGATGGCAGAGAAAATGAAATACTAGAAAGGAAAACCATGTCTTTGCAGGGCTTGAGACTGCACTAATATTTGAAAGGAGAAGTTCACATGTAAATGATGGGTTCCCAAGGCAGAAATCATTCCCCATCCCTACCAAGCCCCTAGAAAAAATATTGGGAATACTTGTGGCAACCTGCAGTACCCATATTACTCCACTGACCCAGCTCTTAATCTCAATTTTCTATTCTATGCTAACAAAAGATTTCCTGTACAATAATCTGAGGATAGGAGAGATAGGGATATTTGCTCTAAGGAAAGCATAAAGAAGATAAAATTACCAGGCTAAACTACATCCAACTCTAACTGTTCAAATATTAAATCCATTTTTCACCATCAGGAGTGTTATCCAACAACATAAGAAATACAAGCAGGAGAAAATATTCTCAAGTGAAGGAACTGATGGCCAAAGCCTCAAAATTTGGTAAAATGCTTTTCCACTTCATGCCCTACAAGCTGTCAGCACCAGGATGGAAAACCACAGAGCAGTAATTGCAAAGGACACTTCTTCTTTCTTACACTGTCTCTGTCTGTAAGGCAAGAGGATGGCAAGTTAATTAATTATCTCCAGCATCAGTTTACTTGAAGATCTTTTTTTTTCCAGCAGCGCATCAAAGGAGACTGATAGAAGCCTTGATTAGAGGGATAATGAAGGAAATCTCTAATAGATTATATCATTTCTTGCCCATCTGCAACCATTCTCTGCCTCACAGGGCTGGGATTCACGCCTGGAAAATATCACAAGCATGTAAATCCACCTCCAATGCAAAATTTATGGAAAAATTCGAATAATTGCATGTTTACCATATTTCTGTCAAAGGTCTGGGAAAAAAAGATATCAGATCATCTGACTTGCTATAGAGCAGAGATTTTCCATGTGTCCTGTTAGGGTCTCTGTGAGGATAAAGTCACATCAGACATGGAGAGAGGAAATGTATTCGATAACAGAGAGCAGGAGGAGAGGGGCAGAGCACACACTGATGTGTGGGTACAATGGGAAATTTGATGTCCACACTGTTATCTGTCCCCAAAGCCTTTTCCTAACATTAGCAGGGGTCACAGGTGAAGTGTTTTATCTGTTTGTTTTTCTCTTTCTCACCTTGCAACCCCACATCTCCCCATTCCTTGCTCGAGACCAGCAGGAGGGCAGAGCTGGTTCCCACTGCAGGGGAGGGAACTTTGGACATTCCTGCTGGGTCCCAGCTCTCCATCCATCCCTGCCACTCCAGTGCCCCCAGTTTGCCTCTGCATTTGCAGTCCCTGGGGGGACTTTGATGCCATTTCCCTGCTCCCCAGGCTGTGCACACACTGCCAGATCCAACAGGAGGGGAAATGAAGTGTCAGGCTGTGCTACAGGGCTGATCCCTATCTCACACTGATAAACCCCAAGCCATTCCCAACGAGCCCCAGTGGCACGTTTAAGCAATCCATTTCTGTTAAGATGAGGCTGAAGATTCTCCCTGGGTGCTGTTTGAAGCTTAATAAATGGTTGGTGGCAGCAGTGGCTCTGACCTTTGGATGCTCAGGTGCCCCAGCACCAACATCTTGAGTGAGGGGTTGGACAAAGCACTGTGATAGGAAAGAGATGATTAATTCCAGCAAAGAGCCACAGAGGAGTCACCCATCAGAGCCACCCTGCTCTTGTCCTGGCCAGAGGTGTCAGGGAGATGCTCCAGCCCCTGCCTGAGCCTCTCCTGTCCCCAGAGGAAATGGTGCCATACAAGGGAGCAGCAGCAACAGCAGAGGGGGACAGAAAGTGTTTCATGGGGTTAAACATCCCAATTCTGAGGTAAAGCAATTTCCTTCGGTCTCCTGCCATTTCCTTGTGGGGGCTTATCATCTCCAGCTGGGACAATATAAAGGCCCATTTAATCGAGATCCATTTAACACTGAATCACGCTAACAAGATTACTTAGCCAGGGCTAATTCTGCATTTGCTGAAGTGCAGTATCCAGGGTGAGTAATCTCTGTGTGCTGGTGGCAGGTTCAGAGACAGGTTAGCCACTGGCTTAGCATCCCAGACAAAACATGGAAAGCACATGGGGGACCATGACAATGAAACTGCAGCCCCTTTAGCCCATTGGGCTCCTTCCTTTCCCTCCTCAGTGTGATCAGGGTGGAGAGGGTTCACTCATTACCCCATAGGATCCTAAAAGGGGAATTATTTTCTTTGTCCTCACAAGCAGCTGAACAGGCAATACAGCAAAATCCTCTTCAGTCATTATCTGTTAAGTGCATGGCATCCTTTTGTGAGTTAAATGACACAGTATTTCTTGCATGGGACTGAATTCAAAAGGTTTTGCCTTCCATCAGGAGATAACTCAAGATTTGAGTGCTAATTGAATACATTTATATGCACACAAGTGATAGGCATTCATACAATTTTTTAAAGTAGATTCTCACCATTCAGTCATTTAAAAATATAGCACTAAGGGCTCTATTATTTATGATTATTAAATCACAAATCTGAGTAGCAAAATACTTCACTCGGGGAAAATGTGAAGAGGCTGTTTCAGAGGAAAAAAAATCTCCTTTCCAGAACTCACAGAACATCATCTCAGGAGGATGCTGATAACCAATATTGTTTTACAGCCAAGGCTCTCCAAGGGACTTACTCAGGTAAATGGATTAATCCTAATCACCCCTTTAAATGTTCCCAAATCCTCCAAATGGTCAGAGCTGGGGTTGACATGTTCTGGGAGCTATTCACTTTTTTTGTACACACTGACTCATTGTGCCATCAGTGCAGGGGTTGGGACAGCCCCACCCATTCCCTCCCTGCTTTCAGAAGATGGGTCCTGCCTCTTCAGGGGGATTCATCTCACCTGGTGTCACAGGTCCACAAGACAAGTGTCTGTACTGGAGTGAGTCTCTTAAATGTGTAAGTGGAGAGAAATTGCAGTGATTTGTCTGACCTATTTTAGGCAACCACCTCCAGATGAGAGCAATTGCCTGCTGGAGGTGCCCATTTCTCTGCATTGATGGTAAATGAGATCTGAGTGCTCGGTGCAGATGCTGAGACCTGGGTGCCATCAGGTGAGATGGATCCTATCCACAGTAATTGCAGCCTTTCAAAAGAAGAGGCACTTTTTTTTTTTTCTTTTTTTTTTTTTTTTTTTCCCCTGAGGAGTTTGTTTTAACCATTTGAGGAATTTTCCAAGTTTTCATTTCCCTCCTTGGTGTCTTTTGGTTTTTCTCCCCCTTTGGGCTTGCAGTCCTCAAGCTGTGGCAGCTGGGCTGTTAAAGGTGGTGGTGAGAGAGCCCTGGGTCTTTCCTTGCACAGAGCTCATGGTTTTATTTTGTAACCCAGCCCAGAACAGCTTTTGTTCAGGGCTCAGCCTGTCAGAAATGGTTCTCCATAGGCTGGGTGCAGGCTCTTCTGTGAAGAACAAAAGCTCAGGCGGGGCAGAAGAAGCAGAGATGACAAGATGACCTCCAGAGGTCCCTTCCAACCCTGTGAAACAACCCTGGTAGTTCCATGATTCTGTGGAAAAGGAGAAGCCCTCCAGGACTTCTAATAGGAGACCATGGGCATGGTTCAGAACCTGAGTGTAATAGCAGGGAGCAAGGAAAGGGAGCCTGAGCTCTAGACTGCAATAAAAAACAGAATAAAAAGTCTCAGCAGAACCCCAGTTTCACCAGTGACCTCAGTGATCTCTTCTAATAGGAGCTGCTTGCACCTAAAATATGGAGAGGTTGCCTGTAACCTGTACCTCTGTAACAAGCTGGTGCTGGAGGTTGTTCAGCAGCTCAAAGCAGCCTCTCCCCAGCAGGGATGATCTCCATGCCCAGGGTGCTGCTGGGGTCATGCTTTGCCCCTGGAGACATCCAGCCCCTCAGCCCTGCCCTCAGGCACCTCCAGGAATTTCAAGATATTAAAAAAAGA
Organism: Oenanthe melanoleuca; assembly: GCF_029582105.1. Lineage (NCBI taxonomy): Eukaryota > Metazoa > Chordata > Aves > Passeriformes > Muscicapidae > Oenanthe > Oenanthe melanoleuca. The sequence goes on from NC_079351.1 coordinate 7,888,187, forward strand.
GTAATCTATGGAGCTGAGGGCCTTTGGGGTACAGCAGGAGCTGGGCAGAAGTCTTCAGTATCACCATTTTTATTCAGGTTTCTGGGTTCACTGGAATCCAGCCCTCATCCTGATCTCAAGAGGTGATTTTGGGCTCTCAGGAAACTGCCCAGCCCTGCCAGGGGCTCTCAGTCCCAGCTCTGCACAAAGCTGCAAGTGTGTGCTGCTGCTTCCACCAGTTCCAGGAGAGAAATCCTTACATCAGGGCTGCACTCTGGCCAGCTGCTGAGGTCACTGGTGAAACTGGGGCTCTGCTGAGACTTTCTGTTCTGTTTTTTATTGCAGTCTAGAGCTCAGGCTCCCTTTCCTTGCTCCCTGCTGAACCAGGTTCTGAACCATGCCCATGGTCTCTGCACACAGGAGAGGGGATTTGCTGCCCAGCTCTACACAGGGAATTCACATATTTGACATCCAGCACCTCAGTGCCTGGGAAATGACCAAACAGATTTTGAAGTCTCATAAGTGAAACAGGCAGGCATGAAGAGAAAGCTGAGTGTCTGAGGTTTGTTTCCTTAAAAAACAAAGTGTTCAGTCAACACATTCAGCTGCCCTCATGACCTCATCCTCAACATCTGAAAGCACTAAAATCTTAAAATCTACCTCAAGAATATGTTCAAGTCACACTGAAAATTCAAGGGACTCCCTCTAGCAAGTGCTCAGGTTTTCTCCAGCTGTAAAAAACCCAAACACATCCCACTCATATTCCTTCAAAGATCAGACCACTAGCCAAGGGATTGGATTGTGCAGACAGCCTTGTGCCTTGGGCACTTTGGAAAGAGCTGAGAGTCTTGAACTCAATTTCTAATAAAGAATTTCCAAGCATTTTCCAATTTTAATGGTGCCTAAAACAATTAGAAATATGGTAAAGGCACAGGTGACACACCACAAGCTTGAACCCAAAGCTTTCTTTCCTCGAGTCACCTTTTCTGAACCACTCAAAAACAATCTGCTGGTTGCTCCTTTACTTGTCCTGTTTTGATATCATGCCATTATCTCTAATTGCTGGGGTTTGAAAGGTTTCAAGTCCTGCCTGTGTGTGCTCCAAGCAGGTACCAGGTGTGACAGCCACCCTCCATGTCACACCTGCTGCTTGGGCAGCAGTGCCTGACCACAGAGCAGAGTGTCTTCCTCCCAGCTGTAGGACCGGGCAGGCTCCGTGGGAATCGTTATTAACTTGCCTTTAATTACCAGCTAATTTCCTCCTGCACAGCCAGTAATTTCAAGCGCTGTGGAAAGCAGAAGGAAACAATAACAGGGCATTTCCCAGCAAAGGGAGCGTAAACAAACAGGGAAAATGCAGAGATTCAAAGGAGAGAGGTGTATTTACACACTCCAAATACAACAACCTGAGAAATTTTCCTCCAGAAAAAAAAAAAAAAGCAGAAACCTGGTTTTTTTTTTTTTTTTTTTTTCTTACTTCCCAGCTAAATATTTCATTTTTAAGGCCATCCAATTTTGCAAAGTTACAGGGAATACCTTGTGGGTGTTTCTAATAGGAGCTGCTTGCACCTAAAATATGCAGAGGTTAGCACCTCTCTGTAACGAGCTGGTGCTGGGGGTTGTTGAGCAGCTCAAAGCAGCCTCAGCAGCTGACAGGCAGCAAGGAGAGCTGGAGGAGCGTGAAGCCTTGTTAGTGGCAAGGTTTTCCAGCTGAGCTCAGCCCCTGATTGGCAATTCTGAGCACGGAGTTGGTCCCTCTGGAGCCTCCATATGTTCCTTCCCCTGGAGGAGCGATGAATGGCAATTCACCCCTTGGGGTGCATCAGGTGAAAATCCTCCTGGGGGTGAAAGCAGAGCTGACAGCAGCCAGCCACAGGTGCCCCAGGCAGCTCCCACATCAGCCAGCCTGGCCAAGGCTCGGGGAGGGAACCCAGCTGTGTCTGCTGTGCTGCCATGCAGAGTGCATCCCCCTCTCCAAATCAGCTCTTTGGAAATCATAATGGATGATCTCACCTCCCACAAAACCAGGATTTGTCACAAGTGGATGTTTGTGCTGGTGGAGCAAGAGCAGGGATCTGCCTGGAGTTCTTGGCAATCACAGCTCCATCCCATTCTGCTCACCCAAACACACATTGCCCTCCCTCGTGTCCATCTCTCATCTCAAGCCTTCCCCAGAGCATGCTGCCAGCAGCTCTTGACGGGCTTTCCAGAACTTAATTAAGCTTCAAGACACCTCAGTGAAGTTGACTAATGTAATTAGGTGAATCTTGCAGATGAGTAAGCTGAGGAGAGGTGAGATCAAGCAGCAGGATGATGGAGGAGCTGTTATCTGATGGCAAAGCTGGTCACAGGGCACGGAGAGCTCATCCCTGACATCCTGCAAAAATCACTGCCTCTCCCTTCCCATAGCTGTGGCATGGTTTTCTCCTGGAAATGGTAGTTTGGACCATTGTTTTAACAAGAAAAGCAATTTCTTTTGACAAGAAAGAATCATGGTAGAGCTGCTGGATCTGTGTTACACAGGGGTGTTTCTTGCAAGTATCAATTTCCCAATTTTTATTATATTAAAGTGGGGTCTGAGCTTGTATATGATATCCCTGGACATGTTCAAGGTCAGGTTGGATGGGGCCCTGAGCCACCTGGTCTGGTGAAAGATGTCCTTGCCCACTGCTGGGAGTTGGAATGAGCTGAGATTTAAGTTCCCTTCCAACCCAAACCATTCTATGATTCTGTGATAATTCTACATGTATATGAAATTATGCATTTTATTATTAATTAAGATGACAGGAAGCTGCAGTCCAGTGGCTTCTATCAAATAAACTCTCTGAAATTACAGTAACTGTCTAGGTTGTGTTCAAATCATTCTCAGATTGTCTGGGTGTGTCCTAAATACGATCTCTGATGAGATTTCTTTCTTTAATTTCAAAGTAACCTGGAAGAATGATTAAAAGGAAAACCTGAATCTTGCTACAACCTGAAGCATGACTTGTGTTGTAAGTTTACAGGGGTTAATATGGACTTGAAGATGAACAGGCACCTAATTCCCTCCATGACTAAGCTGCACCATTCACTTTGGGAGTTTTTCCTGTAAGTTGAAGACATATTGGGGTGTCATTAGAATGAAGTATTAGGGTGCAAAAAGGAGTAAGATGGAAAATTTCCCATCTTGGACTCCAGATGGGTCTGTGATGTATCACTTTCCTACAGGGACTGTCCTTCAAAACAGCTTTTCCGAGCAAGTTCAGTGTGTTCCCAATAACTAAAGATCTCTTGCAAAGGATTTTTTTACTTTGTATCCTTATCCAAATGAGATTATTCTGCAGTGTCCCGAGCATCCTGGCCTCTCATCACACAGGGAGCTCAGCCCTGAGAGGAGTGGTTCCAACATCATCTCCTGTTCCAAAATGTGCAGAAGGACTGGAGGAGGAATCCCTCCTGACAGAGCGGTATTGAGCTTAGAGCTCCTGCAGGGCCCTTGCTTGGCTCTGGGCTTGGCTCTGGGCTTGGCTCTGAGCTTGGCTCTGTGTTTGGCTCTGGGCTTGGCTCTGGGCTTGGCTCTGGGCTTGGCTCTGGGCTTGGCTCTGTGCCTGGCTCTGATCTTGGCTCTGGGCTTGGCTCTGTGCTTGTCTCTGTGCTTGGCTCTGGGCTTGGCTCTGTGCTTGGCTCTGTGCTTGGCTCTGGGCTTGGCTCTGGGCTTGGCTCTGGGCTTGGCTCTGTGCTTGGCTCTGTGCTTGGCTCTGGGCTTGGCTCTGAGCTTGGCTCTGAGCTTGGCTCTGTGCTTGGCTCTGTGCTTGGCTCTGGGCTGGGCTCTGTGCTTGGCTCTGTGCTTGGCTCTGTGCCTGGCTCTGAGCTTGGCCCTGGGCTTGGCTCTGGGCTTGGCTCTGTGCTTGGCTCTGTGTTTGGCTCTGTGCCTGGCTCTGGGCTTGGCTCTGAGCTTGGCTCTGTGCTTGGCTCTGGGCTGGGCTCTGTGCTTGGCTCTGAGCTTGGCTCTGAGCTTAGCTTTGTGCTTGGCTCTGTGCTTGGCTCTGTGCCTGGCTCTGGGCTTGGCTCTGAGCTTGGCTCTGGGCTTGGCTCTGGGCTTGGCTCTGGGCTGGGCTCTGGGCTTGGCTCTGTGCTTGGCTCTGGGCTTGGCTCTGTGCTTGGCTCTGAGCTTGGCTCTGTGCTTGGCTCTGGGCTGGGCTCTGGGCTTGGCTCTGTGCTTGGCTCTGGGCTTGGCTCTGTGCTTGGCTCTGAGCTTGGCTCTGGGCTGGGCTCTGTGCTTGGCTCTGTGCTTGGCTCTGAGCTTGGCTCTGGGCTTGGCTCTGGGCTTGGCTCTGAGCTTGGCTCTGAGCTTGGCTCTGTGCTTGGCTCTGTGCTTGGCTCTGGGCTGGGCTCTGTGCTTGGCTCTGTGCTTGGCTCTGTGCTGAGCTCTGTGCTGGGCTCTGTGCTTGTCTCTGGGCTGGGCTCTGGGCTTGTCTCTGGGTTTGGCTCTGGGCTGGGCTCTGTGCTTGGCTCTGGGCTTGGCTCTGGGCTTGGCTCTGGGCTTGGCTCTGGGCTTGGCTCTGAGCTTGGCTCTGTGCCTGGCTCTGAGCTTGGCTCTGTGCTTGTCTCTGGGTTTGGCTCTGTGCTGGGCTCTGTGCTTGGCTCTGTGCCTGGCTCTGAGCTTGGCTCTGGGCTGGGCTCTGGGCTTGGCTCTGGGCTTGGCTCTGTGCCTGGCTCTGAGCTTGGCTCTGTGCCTGGCTCTGAGCTTGGCTCTGGGCTCACCCTCCTGGCACAGGGCTGGGACTGTCTGGGAGCAGCCCAGAACCTCACACCACTGACTTCTCTTCCCACCCAGGCACTGGTGACAGCCTCACCCAACACTCTGCCTAAATCTGACAGAGGGGAAAAAAATCCACATGACTGTGGGAAAATCCAGGTGACACCACTTTCCTCTAAAACTCTGTCCCAGTGCTGGGACTCCATGGAAAACGATGAAGTGGTGGCAGCTCTTGGGACCTAAGCCACGCTGATTTTTTTCTGTTTTGCCTCATCTGTTCCTTTATACTTCTCCGTGTCCCGAGTGACTCCTCTGTGAATTCTGACACAGGAATTCCTGCTTTTCATTTTTCTGCTGTACAAGATGTCAGCAGATAACAATCCATGCTTCACTGCTGCCATTCCATAATTGAAAGAGCCAGCCATACATCAGGCTCAGAGCCTGCAAACCCCATCAATAAGTGCTCCATTACTTGGGCATAATTTCCCACCAAGCCCTGGATGGGACTTCGCAGGCAGTGGGGTGATATTGCTGAACCCACACTTTGCTGCAAGCTGGTTAAGATAATGTCTACTAAACCATAGCCTATTGTCACAAATTAGTTTCTCAGACAACCAGTGTCTAGCAAAAAAATGTACTTAATATGCAAAGCTGTCTGTTCAGATCTATCTATTTTCCATGGAAGCCACCCCAGGGAAAGAGAGCTGAAATCCAAAATAACAGCACACGTTTCTTTCCAAGTCAACATATGCAGATCTACACCTTTCTCCAGGAACAATTTTTTCCTGTGTCACCAGGAGGGTGCTTTTTGGGTTTTTTTTGTTTGACTTATCCTGCACTTTCAGCATGTAAGAGAGACCTTCACAGCTTCTGCAGCCTCACAGATTGTGTGAGGGCACTGTGAAACTTGCTTGGCCTCTCTTTTTTGATTTAATTCTCTGTGCTTTTCCGTGGCACGTTAAGAATCAGCTTCCTGGTCCATTTCAACAAAATCCTATCAAGTCCCAAGAGTTTCCCCTTTAAATAAATACCAGGGGCTCGAGTTTTAATTACTTTCTGCAGAATCCCCTTATCAGCAGCAGCTTTGACAGGCACAGGCTCGACGTTATCTGGAAACACAACTGAGATCTCTGACTCCTTCCATGTCCTTAGCCCTTGGAGCTCATCTCATACCTATTACACACCATGCCCAGAAGCACTGCCAGAGTGCAGGCTCTGAGACCTGGACAGGCAGCTCTTCCTCTCCACAGCTTCTTATCCCACAGGCTCCTCACACCCTTCCCTTGTTGCCAGCACAAATAAATTGCTGATAATGAAGCTGTGCTGGGATCTATCTGCACACCAGGCACCTTCCAGAGGTGTTATTTCTGGCACAGAACCTCGTTTTTGTTCCAGTTTGGTCCATAAGCTCTGGGGCTCTGCAAAATTCCCTGAAGCTGGTGTCTAGAGCAAGGAGCAGCCCATGCAGGCTGTGGGCTGCCTGTACACCAAAGGTGTGGGGCAGCAGAGCAGGGGGGAATTGGTGCCTTTTTGGGGTTCAGTGCACCCACATCTCTTTGTTTCCCAGAGTAATTGCAAGAACCAGTGTAAATTATCAAAACAGGAGAGCTAATCATAAGGCAATTTGAGTTCTGCATGGAATTCAGGTCCTTTAATGCATTATATGTGTGGGATCAACCATCCTGCAGTCCAGAAACTGCCTCATAAAACCCAGAGGGAGTGTGTCTCACCCCAAAATCTCCAAAATCTGTCTGTGCAGTGCAGGCACGATGACTTATTGAAGGACCTTCATTATAGATCTATTTGAATGCATTCTCATTTTTATCCTTGTAATCCCCAGTGAGAAGCATTGCACTGCCCAGTGAGAATTCTGCTTGGCTCTTTCACATTCCCTTGTCCCCTCCATCCCTCACCTGCACAGCTGGAGTCTTGTCTGATTTTCAGCCTCCAGAAATGGCTGGAGAGAAGAGCTGTAACCTAAAGCACCTGAACTTGGATCAGCTGTTTTCAGAGGCTGAAGGGCTCTGTTCCTGGGCAGGACAATGCCTGAACTCTGGCTGCAGTGCACACTTGCTGCTTTTATGCCTGGCAGAGCTCTCCCAGCCCCGGAGGGCACCCACCTCCTGCCTTTTTACCATATTAATGGTTCCTCTTCCCTTCAGCTCACCTTCATGCCAGGAATGAAGCAGCCAAACTTCAGGGCTTGCAGAACAAAAAGCAGGCAGCAGACCAGCCTCAAAGCAAAATTAGACATAAAACCCCATAAAACCTCATGGTTCAACACAGACACAGCAAAGGGGGGACCTCCCAGAGTCCTGTGCTTGATTCCAATAACCATCCATAACTACCCCTAAGGATAGTTTCTAAAGAGGGGAGAGCAATAAACAGCACTTCCCCTCTTCATTACACAACTCCAGCAATAACTATGATGAATGGCATGGAACAACTGGGTTTCATTGCTGGATTTCCAGGCTGTGGTGTCCAACAATAGGAGCATAATAAAGACAGATGGCAGGGGATTAACTCTTCTTGCAATGCAGCCAGCTCTGGCTGTTCAGCCGTGCTCGTCCCAGCCCTGGCCAGCAGCAGGAAAATGCTCCTTGTTTTTCTGCAGGGTTGGGTACAGTGGGGATGGTGAAAATCAGAGGGTTTGCTCTGACCAGAGAGCAGAGCTGAGAAATGCACACCAGTTCTGGTGCTGTGCTCCAAATACGTAGAAAAATCAAAAGAAATCCAAGTGGGTTTTCTACTGGGTATTTCAGCTCCTTTTTGACTGATGGTATTAATTCCTTGGTTTATTTTTAGTTTGGAAACCTCAAAAAGAAAAAAAAAAAAAAACCAAAACAAAAAAAGCAAAATGAAACAAACCACTATGAAAATTTTGCTGCTTCAATGTAAAAGGGATTGTTTTCTAAAAGTTGCTATATTTTCTCCCTCCAGTTTTGCCCATTTAGAATCATAGAATCATTTGGTTTGGAAAAGATGTCTTAGATCATCTTTGGAAAAGATATCTCGGATCATCAAATCCAATCAATAATTAGCATAAATAATAGATAAATAGATGATAGATAGATAGATAGATAGATAGATAGATAGATAGATAATTCCATAATAATAATAATAATATAGACAATATTAAAATAGAGTATTTTGCACTCTTTTTCAGTAGCCTTAATATGGTGTTTATAGGTGTGTACTGAATATAATTTTAAGATTCTCATGGAGTTTTGTGCCAGTTCAAGCTAAAGAGAAGAAATATAGTCTAGGAGGGCTGAGAAGTGAGGAGAGCTGGGCTCTCCCCACAGCCCCAGCAGAGCTTTGCTGGGTGCAAATGTTTGAAATTCACTCTGAACATTCAGCACTGTATATATATAAAATATATATAATTAGAAGATATTATATTATACAATAATATATGATATATGATATATTATGTATTATATATTATATATAATGTATTATACAGAATATAGAATGAATATAGAATATAGACTATATGTATTATATATACTCACTGAATAATCAGCATTAAATGGGTGTATGCACTGCCAAAATAAACAGGGAGTGGTCTCACCACAACTAATTAATTGAGTTTGTAAAGCATATGGAAACCTTCAGATGGAAGGTGCTACACAAAGTGAAAATTATCATAATTTCTGCTGAAGTGAAGCCTCCAAGCAATGCTGCTTCCATCACTCACTGCAAACCTGATGCTGTTTGCAAGTCCAGTGCAGCCCAGCTCCATTCCTGCAGATGTGTTTGTTATTCAGGAGCACTCACTGGGCTGAACAATATTCAGATGGAGTTTTTGGGAAGCTTGTTTGATTTGCCCACTCATTATCTGTTGCTCTGGATGTGTGATGGGCTGCACAAAGCAGCGTGTTGCTGTTCCTGCCTGCTGCCTGAATGGCAGAAAGTTTATTAGAGGGGGGAATAATGAATAACCAATTATGGGAACTCTTGTTTTGTGTGAAAACAGATGAGATGTGAAAAGCAGCGTCTCTCCCCACTTCCCTGCCAACAGATCCCCATTGGTGATAATGTTTTCCAACAGGGAAGAGCAAGCAGACTCTTGATACAGTCAAATATCTGGTCATTCACAAAATCTAGTTGGGCTGTCTTACCAGGATCACTACACTGCCTGAAATAGAGGTGGCTGCCCTGGGGTTGACCTGTTGTCTTTACAATCTTACAATCTGCTGTCTTTACATCTTTACAAGATGTCTTAAATCTTTAAGATGATAAAAAATTTGATGTGCCTGTCTTTAAGATGAGTATTGAGCAGTCATGTGGCACTCTGGGCTTTTCTCCCTACACTACAAGATAACTCCTGCTCTCTGGGGGTTTCTCTACACCACCTCATCTCGACCATTCTGGGTGCAGGACTCCTGCAAACCCCATCTCTGCTCCTGGCAGTGAGTGGGGCTGAAGTCCAGCTGCACCAAGCACCCCAAACCCACATCCCCCAGAGCTCTCCTGGCTGCTGAGAGATGGAAAACTCCCATTTACACAGAACCACTTCCTCGTTTCACTTTTTGCTGACCGTGTGACTCCCGGTTGCATGTAATTATTTTGGTATGCTGGTGTTAATGATGTGTCCAGTTCACTTAGCCTGTTCATCAGTATTGCTGGTCATTTGCTGTTTCTTTGTTTCTTGCCTCCCAAAAGGTCACTACATCATCAGCAAAACCAAGCACAATTCATCCATTATTTATCAAGCCAGGTTTACTGCTCACCTGTCCCTGATTTCAAGGCCATGCTCCATCCATGCACCTCCCATGAGCCATGAGGCACCTGCTGGCATAAAGCAGCTACTGAACAAATTGTGAATTGTTGAAAGTGATGTGCTGCAGACAGGGATTTGGTATCATTTTAAGCCTTTCTCAACCTCAGGCCTCCAACCCCGCTCCTGCTTTGCCTTTTATTGACTGGAAAACGATTTATAAGTGAATCTATGCAATAAAGGATCTGCCTTTTGTTATTTGGCCTGAGTTGTGACCTGCTTTAACCCTCCATCAGCGAGGGCTGCCTGCATCTGTTACTGCCCAGCCTAACTGGCTGCTGAGTGCTCACCAGGCTTCCTGCACTGCCTTGTTGACATCCTCCTCTGCAGCAGTACCATGGAATGGCATCCCTGAGGGGCCCTGGGGACATCACAGCTCTGCCCTGGACCACCAGCACCTGCCCAGTGCCCTGTGCCCCTGCAGGAGGGATCTGCAGCCTCACAGCCCCTCCAGGACGCCGGGGTACGGGTGATGCACAATGTTATCACAGCTCCAGCTGCCTCCGGGGAGTCTTTTAAACCTGAGAAGAGCAATAACCTTCAAAAAAAAAAAAAATAGAAAAAAGGGAAAAAAATTAAAAAAGGAAAAAGCCACGCGGGACTTATTACAAAAGCAAATCCTAACCTACAAATAAAGGCAATAAAGAGGCAGAGCTCAGCATCCCGGCAGCTCCGATGGGGAGCGCAGTGAGAGCGGCGCTGCGGGAGGATGCTCCGAGCCCGGCGGGGTCACCCGGGGCAGCAGCGCTCTCCTGTCCCTGCCCGAGCCCGGGGCTGGCTTTTGTCACCCTGCCCTGCCCTGGAGCCCGGCTGTGGCATTTGTCACCCTGTCCTGTCCCTGGAGCCCGGCTGTGGCTTTTGTCACCGTGCCGTGCCCTGGAGCCCGGCTGTGGCTTTTGTCACCCTGCCCTGCCCCTGGAGCCCGGCTGTGGCTTTTGTCACCGTGCCGTGCCCCTCAGCCCGCTGGTGGCATTTGTCACCCTGCCCTGACGCTGGAACCCGCTGGTGGCATTTGTCACCCTGCCCTGCCCTGGAGCCCGGCTGTGACATTTGTCACCCTGCCCTGCCCTGGAGCCCGGCTGGTGGCATTTCTCACTCTGCCCTGACACTGAGCCCGCTGGTGGCATTTGTCACCCTGCCGTGCCCCTGGACCTTGCTGGTGGCATTTGTCACCGTGCCCTGACACTGAGCCCGACTGTGGCATTTGTCACCCTGCCGGAGCCCGCTGGTGGCATTTGTCACCCTGCCCTGCCCCTGGAGCCCGGCTGTGGCATTTGTCACAGTGCCCTGCCCCTCAGCCCGGCTGTGGCATTTGTCACCCTGTCCTGCCCCTGAGCCCGCTGGTGGCATTTGTCACCCTGCCCTGCCCCTGGACCTTGCTGGTGGCATTTGTCACCTTGCCCTGCCCTGGAGCCCGGCTGTGGCATTTGTCACTCTGCCGTGCCCCTGAGCCCGGTGCTGGCATTTGTCACCCTGCCCTGCCCCTGGACCTTGCTGGTGGCATTTGTCACCCTGCCCTGCCCCTGAGCCCGGTGCTGGCATTTGTCACCCTGCCCTGACACTGAGCCGAGAACAAACAGGGAGGAGAGCAACGCCACTCTGCTCCCCCCTATTTGTCCTGGTTATCAGACTGGAAAAGATCACCAATTACCCTCTTCCCAACCACCACCGCTCCTGCCAACAAAAGATGAAAAGCACATTTATTTCTCTTAAGTGAGATCTTTTTGTGACACATAAGGACCCTTGTATACATGACAATTACTTGTAAAAAATGTCTCTCTGTCTACAGCACATCTGTAAATGGATTTAAGCCCATATAAAGGATGTAAAAATGGCAATAACCGCCCCAGTGCAGCTCCCTGGAAGCTCTCAATGTTTTTTTTCACATATATAAAAGCCAACACAGAACAAAAAGGCCTGTCAGCAAAGACAGGTAGGCTTGCCTTTCCACACCTAACTAGGGAAACTTAATTTTATTTATTTTTATTGACAATTTCAACAACTATTTCTCAATCATAAAAGTAAAAAGCACAGGCTCAGCTAGTCAGCCCATCATTTCTATTTAGCTTTTTATTTGTGTGAGGAACTCTTTGGAGATGCAATATCTTGTTTGCAGAGACACCCTAGTGGCAACACGACATTACTCAAACCACCAATTGGGGCTTGTGCACACACTGCAGCCTCCTCCTCTTTTTCCTCCTCCAGCACTTTTATGAATCTCCCCTGCACCCTGGGGCTCCTCTGCTCCCCCCAAATCCCAGCCTCCCCCATTACTGCCAACTCCTGGCTGTAATATTTGGGGAAGATGGGCAAAACTTGGTTTAAAAACAAATACTGTCATTGCCTAGCAGGTGATAATTGACCATTGCCTTTTTTTTATTATTATTTTTTTTTTTTTACAGCTGCCCCCTGAGGTTCTGCCTCACTGATCTCTGCATCACAAAGGGTGCTAGAGGATTTATCTTTGCCTGAATTACAGATCTGACTCTCATCCTCCCCTGGCCCAGGGGTTACTGAACCCCAGATTTCACAAGGAGTCAAAGGAGGAATGAGAGGAGTGCACTGGGATTTCCCAGCTGAGCAGATCCCAGCAGAGCTGTTGGGGGCTGGGTGTCTGATGTGGAAACCGATGGGATCACTCTGGTTTTGAGGGTAATGGTCCTGTTGCAAGGCCAGTGATGTGCTTGGTGCCTGGTCCCTCTGCAGGGTGGGTGCAGTGACCCAGGGAGCAGAGCAGGGGGATCCCTGTCCCATCCCACCCAACCCTTTCACTCCCAGCTGGGTTCCATCTCTAATTTAAAAGCAGGGACTTGGAGGGTGGCAGGAACACCCCGTGTAACAGCAATGGAAGTTTATTTAGTGATTTGTCTCAGTCTCTTCTGCCTTCACTCAGAGCCAGGATTAAGAAATATACGAAGGAAATGGAATTTCTCATGTTCAGGTGTGGTTGTTTATTAAATTTTATCAAAAAGTACAGAGGGTTCAGCAGCACTTCTGCTAGAAATGAGGAAAATGGAGAAAGATCCAGCTGCTACAAGGTCTCTTAAAGCTAAACAGTCCAATAAAGAATGAACACCTATATTATTTATCCTTTCAACCCAATAATTAGATTCCCATGACCCTCAGTGTGACAGTGATTGACGAACCAGAAACAACTACCTGAAACTCATGAAGAAAAAGGAAGAAGAAAGAAGGAAGAAGAGGAAGAAGAAGGAAGAAAGAAGAAGAGGAAGAAGAGGAAGAAGAAGGAAGAAGAGGAAGAAGAGGAAGAAGAGGAAGAAGAAGGAAGAAGAGGAAGAAGGAAGAAGAGGAAGAAGAGGAAGAAGAAGGAAGAAGAAGGAAGAAGAAGGAAGAAGAGGAAGAAGAAAGAAGAAGAAGGAAGAAGAGGAAGAAGAGGAAGAAGAAGGAAGAAAAGGAAGAAGAAGGAAGAAGAGGAAGAAGAAGGAAGAAGAGGAAGAAGAGGAAGAAGAAAGAAGAAGAAGGAAGAAGAGGAAGAAGAGGAAGAAGAAGGAAGAAGAAGGAAGAAGAGGAAGAAGAGGAAGAAGAAGGAAGAAAAGGAAGAAGAGGAAGAAGAAGGAAGAAGAAGGAAGAAGAGGAAGAAGAAAGAAGAAGAAGGAAGAAGAGGAAGAAGAGGAAGAAGAAGGAAGAAAAGGAAGAAGAAGGAAGAAGAGGAAGAAGAAGGAAGAAGAGGAAGAAGAGGAAGAAGAAGAAGAAAAGGAAGAAGAGGAAGAAGAAGGAAGAAGAGGAAGAAGAAGGAAGAAGAAAGATGAGCACTGAGACACCACCCAAAATCCTCTGTCTTGTCCCATACCTATCACTGTATTACAAAAACCCCAAATTTAAAACTCTTCACCATGTGAACTTACACACTTCTGTTTAACTACACCCTCATGATTTTAACTCCATCACTCAAATTTGGAAGCCTTCTCCAGGGCCTCAGGCCTACAGCAGTGCTCTCCAGGGGGATCAGTACCACAGCCCAGGTTTCTGGGACCCAGCCCTGCTGGTGGGCAAGGCTGTGCTGCCTTCCCGGGTGGGCACGTTGGGGATAACAAAACCCGGGTTGTGCCCCTGTGCTGTCACACAGGATGCATCCAGACCCAGCTCCTGTTTGCACTCCCACCCCAACAGCAGCTCTGGTGTCAGGTGTCTGCCAGCCACAGGCTCCCCTCTCGGTGCACGCTGTGAAAAGCATATGCAATGAGCCTGCACCTTCTGTTCACACTCTGTCAGTAATCCTGGGCAGGCAGGTTTGCTGTTAACCTCCCTAATGGGAGCTCTGCTCAATGCCTTGCTGCCTTCGCCTCCTTTCAGCATTATCTGCAAAGATGCAGGCTGTTGATTTGTGGGCATCCTCTAAAGTGAGTGCTGCAGAGGCTCAGAAGGGATGATGCAGCCCAGAGCTGCAGAAGGAAGGTGGTTTCTTGCCCAAACACAGGCCAGGGCAGTTAGATATAATTCCTACAGAAGAAATAACCCGTTTTAGCTGGTTTGGGGAGAGGGGAAAAAAAGAAGTTGTCTCAGCTTAATTACAAATTTACTTCTTTCTCTTTCCTCTCTTGCCATCCCTGCCCCTCACCCTCTGATAAAATGAGGGTAAAAAGCCCTGCAAATGGCAATATCCAATA